>NW_024581618.1:0-37407 GCF_017639235.1 Corvus kubaryi
AGATTGGGAAATTTGTGGTAAAACTATATTTCAGAAAAAAAAAAAAAGCTTATTTGACAAGACTGAAATGTTTCACAGAACCAGATAGCATTTAGCTTCCATGACTGCTTTCTGCCTGATTGCCCAGTGAAAATTAGGTCAGAAACTCTAATTTTTAATGTTGTATGTTGACTAATCCTTTACTGAATATTGCCTCGGAATAAGGTTACCAATGTTTCAGACTTAGCAGCCTTACAGTAAGAAACTCTGGCATGTGAATGACCTGGAATTCAGTGCTTTCTGACTCCTTTTCATGGACTCAGCAGTCAATTTGGCAATACAGTAGGGGCTGGAGATGACTTCAAAGTGCACTACAACTGTGGTGTTAGAAATGCAAATGCCTAGTGGCTTTCAGAGCATGTAGGACCAGACAGATATCAGATAAGCCAGGGTTTGTGGCTTTTTCACTGCAGTCATAGGAAAGGAGCTCTACTTCTGTTGTTATGCTTTATGTTCAAATTATTATCAAAGCAGGTAAGAAAAACTTAAATTTTTATGCATGGGATTATATTTCTTTTAATATGCCCAGAATTTTTCACAGAATTTATTGCTTATTGAACATACCCTCTCACTGCCATATGCACAGAGCTACCTTTCTGTGCCATTATCTTCTAATGGTGTCAGAAAGGCAGAAATACTCTGAATGACTTGCTGTCATTCTTATCTTCACTTATATCTCCAAGAACCAGATGTAAATAACTTCTTCCAAGCTTCTAGGGCAGCGTCTTTAATTCTTATCAGTGTTTTTATGCCATCTACAGGTCTCCTCAAACCACTGAATTCTTTAAATATTTTTTTTTTCTTATAAGGCTTGATGGCAACTTTATTTTCAAATCAGTTTTCAATATTTTGTAAATTTACACACCACTTACATAAATTTTCTGTAGATTACTTATTATCTGTAAAATCCAGATCAGAGACATTAGTTGAAATGAAATGAAAGCTTCAGAAACCCTGACTTTTTCCACTTTTTTTTTTCAGTGTACAATAATTTTGTGGTGGGTTATGATAAAAAAACCTTTGTCTTAAATCATTATTTCAACCATTTCACTGAAATGGTAATTTTTTTTGAAGAGCTGATTCTGTAAACTAATTTTTCAGGAAAAAAAACCTTTTAAAACATAGTCCAATAAATATTATAAATGTATCTACAATATGTATAGACTAAGTGCTATTTTTATTTAAGAATTAATAGAAAAAGAAAAATGTTTGGTTTTTTAAAACAAAAATGTGATTGATATTAATTTTTTAGTCAAAGGGATGCAATAAACATGTTTTCTTCAATATACTTTGTTTACCAAAATACCCCCCAGTCTAATTCTAATCATGAACAGACAAGTTGTGGTGACAAGATGTAAGGTGGAAATATACTATAAGGAAGCACAGAGATTTGTGACAACAGGATTACATGTATTTCTTGAAAAAGATATGGTCTTTCAATCACTTTTGTGCTGTGTACAGTTAAGGAATCCACTGATGAGAATTCTACCTGTGCTGTCAAGGACAAAACTTAACTCTAGAGCCCTCTTCAATGAGGTTCATTGTGCTCTGTATAGATAAGGCAAACCACTTAACACTGACAAAAAGTGTCACAGAGTACTTCCAGACATGAGCACAAATAAATGAATGCATGAAAAATCAAAATACAAGAGAAATGCAAGTAGCTGACTCCTAGATGAAGATTAATCTATGCTATAAATATTCAAGTAAGGCATATTAGGATATGAAATACAGCTGAAAAGCATTTTTACTGAGATATACTCTTTTCTACACCTAAACTTAACCTGTCTTGTTTTTTCCTTGTGTTCATCTTCTACCAAGAAAAAAAAAAGTCATTTTTATTTTACCATTGAATACTTTATTGTTTTTTACAATACATAATGCCATTCCTTTCTGATAACTGAGGAAGAAGTGCTAAAGTGACCTTGTTTTCAAGTAGATTTATGACATTTTCCAGCTAAGAGAAATGAGAGTTCAATAATACGATTGCAGCTATTATTACTTAGTGCCATGAATGAAATGATGCACCTCATTTTTGAGAGGAAAACAATAATATACTTTAATTTTAAAATTACCGAATTAATAAAGTTCAGTGGTAAATATGGCAGCTATTTAACAAGATTCAATGGCAAGGTTTTGTGAGACAATTAGGATTTGCTCTGAAAACCATTTTCAGATGTAGTCCAGATTCAGATGTATATATACCTATAGCTGAAGGCAACATGGAAGAAACTTATGCAATGGAATTTGTTAATTGGACATAATATAATCATTTAATGCACTTATTTAATTACGTATTGACCTATTAGATATCAGGGTCAATCAGGGATCACAGTGTCCTTCTTACAGTACATATTCTCATCATTAGTACATACATATTTATCCATCTAAAAAGATAGTACTAATTCCTGCTCTTCTTGCAGTTTCAGCCATGTAAGGACTATATTTTTCCATTCAAAACATCATATTACTCACAGATGTGAGAAGAATTCCCAAAAATAAAGTGAAAACATAAGAAAAATTATAAACTTAAAAATATATCTTTAACAAAGCTATTTTTCATGTATTGCGCCCAGTCCAAAGTTTTAGCAGTTGAATCTTAGTCAACAAAAACAAACTTCTCCATTTTACTGATACTAAAGAATCTCAGGAAAAGGTTGACTTGATGATCACTACTCTACTGCATTCTAAGATTTGAAAATGAGAGGGAGATTAGAGCAGAGCCAGGAGAGAACTGCCTGTTTGCAGTTCCTCATCACCACAGAATTTCTTGTGTGCACAAGGAGGTTCTACTAGCAACATGATGAACACTGCCAAAACTGCCCTAAATTTAAATTACCTCATCAGTTTAATAGTCACCATATCACCAAAATAACATGCAGTCAATATACAAAATAGCTACCTAGGAAATAGAAGCTAGTGTTTGTTACCTCATGTAAGCTTTGTGGAAGAGCTTTTAAGCTGCTCATGCCCATATTGTTGACTATATTTGAAGAAATCAAATTACTGTATTATCTTTACTCCTTTTGTTTTTATCTTCCCTGCTTCAAAATGTTATGGACAATTTAGTACTCTGTGGGTCCTTTCTTTCTGGCTCATCTTAGGATCTTCTGTTATGACAGTCTTATGCAGCCTACTTGAAAAACTTCAGTATCCATTTCTAGAAGTGCTGAATATCAAGGGTAGAAGAAGCAAGAGCTGGATTATTAAGACAGTTCAAAGATGCAATGGAAAAAATTTTATTAATCTAATCAATCTGAGCTTGAATATATGCTAAAATCGACTTCATTTGAATCGAGTACTGCTACGACCTGCAGCTTTTCTAGTAATTTCTAGTTCTACCACATGTGTGCACGTGGCCTTTATGAAGTCATTTGAAGTTAAAGACTTTAAACACTTATGTTCTTTTTGCCTAAAGATCTGGAAATCAAGTTATCAAAACTCTGAAAACCATATCTAATTTTAGGAACATAACTGCACCAAAGACTATCACTGAAGCATCTTAAGCTTGTAAGAACATTCTGCAGTGTGTGATGTGTATCTCTGAAGGGGAGCATACTATTAGCATAATCCTGCAAGAAGAAATATTTCTGTGAGTTTTTGAATACCTGTTTACCTAACATAGCATAGTCAGGAAAAAAGTCTTAGTAAGAAAAGCCTCCTGTGGGAATTCAAGAAAAAAAATCTAAACAAGAAATGACATCTTGCTATGTAGAGTAGAATAATCTAACAGTTATTTGCCACTTTTAAAGTTGACTAGTTGTGACCTGTGACTCGACTAGCTGTGGTAAAACAGTACATGGGAATCACACTGCATCATATTTATAGCACATTGAGTATAGTCTGAAACTCTAGATGAAGACAAAGGTCTTCTAGAATGCTTCAGGTAGCTAAAATGAAATACGGGAGAAAACCCCATTTATTGTAGACACACATGCACATTCCATGATTACAGTCAGGGGCTTCACCTATAAAGACACTACCCTATTTCACTGGTATCAATTGCAGTACAACTAAAGGACCAAAATTGGTAATTCATTCAGGGGGCACAGTATGGATGAAAAATAAGGAGAAATCTGTAATCATACTAAAATAATTCAATCAATAGAGGATCTAATATAACTTGTGTGAAGTGGGTTTTTGTGTGTATTTTTAAATAAGATTCACAATCCCAGATGTGTTGAAAGAATCCCAGTCTTTTTCAGAGTATTTAGTAACAAATTCTTGCCAAAGTCTTGTCACCAATGCAAGGCAAGAGTACTTACATGACAGGTTTATATAGGGTTGTTTGTTATTTTCCCCAGGGTGGTTAAATATCTCCTAAAAATAAGGTCATATTTATAAGTTGTTTTATGTTGCTCATGAATTTCAATTAACATTACTGTGAATAAGATTATATGTCTTAGGTTAGTATTACAGAAAGAAAACTTATCTATATCATGTATTTTTTTTAAATGTGGTTAAGAATATTGGGAGCTAATGTTGCAGTTCTTCTTGTAATAATTCACTAAAAGGAACAAAAAGGTGGCTTTTCTAATTTTCAGATAATTGGAAATTTAGCAGTCTGCAACATGCAGAGCTATTGCTATCTTCCAGTATCTTTCCATGCCATTTTGTTGTTTTACTGAATGGTAATACACCTGCCTGAGTAATAATGCCATGTGCTATATTGATTCAATGTAATATAACTGCCAAGATGATTGAAATGCAGTCTCCAATGGTCCTTGACAGCTCATACATCGGGATTATGATTTTCATTTATTCCCATGGGATTTGGTGATTGTATCTGTATGCCCTTTGAGAATGATGTACTTTAAATCTCTAAGTAGAAGAAATCTGTGTGGGTGATGAACCATTTTATTCATAGCCCTGTGGGAATCCATAAACATAATTTGTCCTCTCTTGTCAGTTCATTGGCTCCTAAGTACAACTTTCTATGGCTTCCTTCCAGGTCACAACATATTTTGTGAGAAAATTAAAAAGAAAAAAGCAATGAAGTTTGAAACATCAGTTTAAAAATCACATTCTGAATCACGGTTGTAAATAAAGACCTGAAGTCCTCTATAGCATGGATGTACTGAAAAGAAGGAAAACTTTTTTCTTTTATTCTTGTGCAGCAGTCATCTGGAAATATTACAAGTGTTTGAGGAGGCAGTAAATTCAGGTTCACATGAAATCAGTTTCCTATTTTATATTTTGAATTAATTTCTGTTTTGCTGTGTTTCTGTCAATTAATATATTCTAATATATTAATAATTAACATACATTTGGTTTCTGCTCCTTGTGGTCAATTAAACTACGTTGATTAGTAAATGTCCTGTGTCAGTGAAGATTTGTTGATACCTTCAAAAGCAGGTGTTTATGTACATTTACATAGACATGACTGTCTGTCCTTATGTGTGTTTATATATGTAAATATATATATACCCCTTTTCTTTTACATAACTATACCACCTATTTCCTTATTATATCTAGCAACTCATGAAACAAATGGAATTTAAAGCACCAGTAGAACCATGTGTCAGAGAATGAAATATTATATTTTATGACTTAAACATTTTCTTAAAGGACTTTTAAAACTGTATTACAAAAGCTGAAGAGAAGACTACCGCACCCTGGATGGGGCCCTGACTGAGGCCTGACACTGCTCGCTGATGAAGAGAAGATAAAGTAACAACTCAGAGCTGGGGACATTCACTGAGCACAGGCTTAACACCTCCAGGATGAGGACCACAGCCCCAGGGCTATCAGCTGCCAGGCTCACACAGACCCTCGCACCAAGGCGTGGAGGGAGGAGAGGCTCTGGGTATCTGGGAAAAGCCTGTGGTCAGAGGTGCCGTGACTGCCCATCCTCCACTGTGCAGAGGAGCCCAGCTGAGGGGTCCTCACCAGGGGGGAGGAAGCTTATCCACAGCAGAAGGGGGTGACATGGCCCATCACAGGCGCCCCCCACCAAGGGGTCCCCAGACCCTGCACCAGAGCACCAGAGATGATGCAACACACACTCAGTGTTGCAAGGGACAGTGTGTCCAGCTAGCCCCTGCAAGAGAGGCACATGGACGTTCCCACCTGGCCCGAAGTGTCTATTAATCCATGGAAGTCTGCACTCTTCGGCGTGTGGCGGCGTGTGGTGTGGCAGCATGTAGCGGCGTGGCCACAGTGGCAACAGGGGACCCTCACCACCAGCAGAGCAGATGGAGGGGAGCAACGAGACGTCGTTGGGACCCTCGGATGGGTGATATGCTTCCACCTAACCCCTGTCATCTCTCCCTGTTCCCCCCACACTCACTTCTTTTTCTTTCTCTCTTTCTTTTCTCTTCCCTTCTCTTTGCCTCTTTTACTATTAAATAAAATACATCCATTTTTTGGCAACAACACCTAACCTCGTTTGGTTTTAATCTCATTTCTGCCAATATTTTGAACCTTCTAAATTCTTTCTGGTTTATGCTCAGAGACTTAGCTTGCTTTGCTTTCCTGGGTCTAAACTGGATTGTAACACCATGGATTTACTCAAGACTAGCAGAATTTTCTCAGTGGCCACTACTGGGAAAGGGTGTGATATTGTCAGAAGTATTCTCCATATGATTCTAGATCAAACTGTGTTACTGTTGGTGATTTTTGATCTATTATAAGCAGAGTCTGCCCAGAAATACTTGTGTAACTTTGGTCTTGAAAAGATGCCCTGGTATTTCTTCATTGAAAAAATCCCCCATTTGCAGGTTTCCTAAATAGGTTGTTTGTTCTGTTGGTTTTTTTTTTCAACTGGTTACAGTGTAGCATAATCTCACAAGACCTACATCTCACAAGAATTGTTCTAAATAGGGATAAAAATGGTTGCATAAACCAAAACTGTCTAACGAAAACAGACTTTGTGAATTATTCTTACATGATGCTTCCATTTTTGTAAAAATGCAGATGTCTGTTAGAATGTTGGAAGCCATATGGATCCCTATGATGCATAACACTTGCTGAAAAATGCACTCGTACATGGGAACTTCGCTTAGAGAGCAGATTTTGTTCTTATTGTCTACCACAGCAAAATTTACCTGACTTTGGTACTTTGCTTTAGCTGCATAGATTTGCACTGACTTCAGCATGAGCTGTGTCCTCCAGATCTGTGCACAAAGGGTCAAGTCTTGTGAATTTACGAGAAAAATATGTTCTTTTTCTGGAGAAAAATATTTCAGATTTAGCTATGTGAGAAGGGACAGATACCTTTATCTATTTTAATGATGTTTGTGCTGCTGGTCTTGAACCAATTCATTTCAAACCCTGAACAATTTTCCACAGTGTCAACCAAAACTGTTCTACAGAGGTTATTTTTCCTTATATTGCACCATATCCTCATTGCATATCATGTTTTTCTTCAGAAACAATTGAATAGCCACTCTTTGTAACATGGTTACATTTATCATATTTATAAAGGATTAATGATTGTGTTTTCTAGATAGGAAAATTATTTGATTGCAACATCTGTTGCTGCATAATAAGATATTGCAGGTTGTTAATAATCTTAATAACTGGAAAAATTGAGACTGGATTTCATAGACTGTGAGTAGGCGTCACTGTCCTGTTGTCTCTGGGTGGCTTTATGATGTGTATCCCCTATCGCTGCTCTATGCCCAGAAATTAATTTTGTGCCTTTCTGTGCCTTTAAACTGAGCCTGAGAGGGGGAAGAGGAAAAAAACCGAGCAAACTTTTCAAAGCAATTGTTTCAAGGACACAGATATACACACACTCCTCTGTGTCCTGTGGCAGCAAGAGCAGAGGAAGCACTCTGCTTGCTTTTTCAGCCAGTTTTTTGGCTCTTTGTCTCCGGAAACAGACAGAGAGTTGAACTTCGTTTTCCTGGGACTTTGGTTTTTTCCCCTTCTTCTCTTCTGGACTGTTTCAACATCAGAACACATCGGGAGAATTTTCTACTGAGGTGGAGCCCCTAGAGGTGGGCCCATGACACAGCACCAAGGAAGAGGAGAGAGACCACACCTACAGAAGGACTCTGAAATTTCCCCAGGTTTCTCTCCACAGCGAGAAGTTTTATTATTTAGCATTATTATCCTTTTCCTGTGTGTTTGTTAAATAAATAGTTTTTATCTCTTTCACTTTCCTCCGAGAAAAATTTCCTTTTTATTTTCCTGAACCTGGTGGGGGAGGGATGGTTGTAACCTGCCTTCTATCAGAGGATATTTTCCTCCAAATTTTTCCAAACCAGCATACCTGTTCACATGGAAACTACTTCTGTGGGACTCCTTTAGAGTTATGGAGACATTGACAAATGATTTCAGATGCTCATTGTAGAATATTGTTGTTCAAAGAAAATAATATTGGTGAGTCTCTTAAAATTTGGGTGAAATGTGCCAATTTTATCAGTGAATTCAAAATCCTTCATCAAAGTAGTCATGTGGAAACTTGTGGTATTATTTTTTGGGGGTTTTTTTGTGCAAAAATCAGTTAGTCCCTTGGTCTTTAGGAAGTCTTTCAAGGTTTTCGCTTCCATAGGAAAATATTTATTTAATTATTTTCAATAACAAGAAGCTGAAACTGAACAATCTAGGGCATAATCAAATATTTTGTTTTCTCTTTTTTTGTCCCCATTTCATAAATGTAAGGGGGAAACAAGACTTGTTGCAATAAAATTCATCATTATTACTCTACGACTTTTTATCTGGACTCATTGAGTCAAACATGGTCCTAAAACTAGGACAGATTCATTACATGAGTTCTTACTTTTATTTCCCATCTCCCGTTTATATTATGGAAAGTATGATTTTGGCATTAAACTGTATGCCATGCAATACTGACATCAATAAGAAAGCTCCAGGCTGAACAATTTTTTTTTTTTTTTTTTTCCAATTCATCCCTCAAAATTCAGGATGGAGAATGAGTAATACTTAGAGTGCCTGTTAGGGTCAATTGCTTTTTCAGTTTGGGACAGACCTTGTATTAATAAATTTGTTAATCAGGGTCTTCTCATAAGAAGAATGTGCAGAAGTGCCTAAGAATTCCAGGTTGATTCATGCTTCATATCAATGAAGTTGGTCATAATATGAGTTGCCACACTGTTAATCAGAAGTATCTATGAAAACTTAATATTGAAATGGATTTTGCAACCTTTACTCTGGCTGCTATGGGATAAAACTCTTTAATTTTGTTAGAAAGATAAATACTACTGAAAATGACAGGTAATACTGAGCTAGGCAAAGCTTAGAGAAAATTATGTTAATAATAACCTTGGATCAATCTGGATTAAGTTGATTTCAGTTTAAATTAAATTAAATGGATGAACTAACAAAACTAAGTCTAATTATTGTACTGAATTTTAAAAGACAAAATGTTACTAACCAGGGTATGGAGACAGGAGAATGCATTAAGGTACTTCTAATAAAAATATTAATGTGGCAGGGGCCTTTATGTCTATAGAACTAGACCTATCAAAATTAATGCCCTTAAAAGAGGTTTTGTTACAGAAATTTGTAGAAACAGCCTTGAGACCAGTACAAAGTTCTATTTAGTATACTGTGGTCCCAGTCCAGAAATTTGATTTAGAAGACAGATATACTCATACTGAAATATCTTTTCTGACGGTCTAAGTTAGTATTATGCAAGGCTAAAGAGATTTGCTGTCCTCATATGTTGCATATATGAGTCCAAAAAGGAAAATTCTCCCAGTTTCTGAGCACTTAATTCACACTGTTTACAGCTTGTTGCTCACCTAAGGTGTGGGATTGTGGGGATGGAGGGAAGCATTCTTCCAAGACGGGGAAAATTAGAAGGAAGGGGCAACTTTGTAAAATATTCTCTAACCCCAAATATCAAAGAGTTTTTTATAGTTACATGTATTACCTCACCTATAAGACAACTTCAGTTGGCATTATTATGTGCAGCTTCTAAGCCCATCGACGTATTATGGATTTTCATTCTCAAGTGATCCTGCAGCTAAGACTACAAAGAGAGTCAGGGGAAGAATCAATTTCTATCTGTAGCAATGAGTTTGCTCTAAAATACACTCCAGAGTAACTTGAGGAGCTCCAGAGTCAAACCATATTTTCAAAATATTTTGTCCTTTGACTCAATTTCCCAGCATTTAAAAAGTAGGTATCCAATATGATTTTGTTCTTGGCTTTCATTCTTGTCTGTTGGGGCCTTTATGTAACGGCAAAATACTGAGAAATAATGCTTTCCTTCATATTTTGTATGCATAGCTGTATTTTGTGTAGTGATTCTGGGTATTTTAATTCAAAGCAGTAGTACCTCTCAGACTCTTTTGTCTGTCATGATGCTTAGTCAGAAGTAGTGTCGCTCTGTTGCTGTGACCCAGCCCACTGCTGGGCTGGGGTAGGAGAATGTCAATCAATTCAGGGGTCTCCCTTGGGTGGGTTTCCCCACCCAAGACAGTGACAATGAGGGAGGGCCGATGGGTGACACAGAGACCTAAGCCACGTCCCCCTGGGCTGCGCCTGGATCCAAACCGCCTCCCCCTGTTTGGGAGAGTTCCCTCTTACTCAGTTGTTCATTAGTTCTTTGTTGTATCTCCTGCCTCCTGGTTTCCCCCATTGGTTCTTGTTGAATTGTATCGTCCCTCTAGCTTGTAACTCATTGGTTGTTTTCCCCTTTCCCCGTGGTTTTCAAACCCCCTATAAAACTCAGGGTGAAAGCCACCCGGTGCTATTATGATCACTGCTGTGTTCTGGTTGCTAAAGTTATGACAATAAACCTGTTAGAAGCCAGACCAGAAGCCCCTCTCTTTTCCTTTGCCTCCGGAGTAAGGCGAGCCCAGACCATCGCATCCCTGAAGTGCCTCCTCTGTGGAGGAACCAGCACGTGCGCCCAGCCAGCGCCTTTCTGCTGAGCTGGTCCAGAAAGATGTCACAGAAATAACGCTGAATCTCCTCTGACTGATGTAGTGGGTTTGGTTTGTAACTGGGCAGAAACAGTGTAGTGGTTTGGTCCAAAATACTCATTACTGTTTACCTTTTGTGAGATAAGAATTAGGAAAAACACAAAACAGGCACCAAACTTGAAAGAATAGAAAGAAGTTTATTAACAGACCTAAAAGAAGAAAAAAAAAATCATACCACACCGTCAGAACACTTCTCCTCCCCCCACCCTTCTCCCAGTGACAATGTAAAAAGACAACCTTCAAGATGTTCAGTCTGTTTACCCACTTCCATAATAACCTTGTTGTCGCGGGTTCGGTTTGTAACCGGGCGGAAACACCAATTTAGTGTAGTGGTTTGGTCCAAAATACTCATTACTGTTTATCTGCTGTGAGATAAGAATTAGGAGAAATGCAAAACAGGCACCAAACTTGAAAGAATATAAAGAAGTTTATTAACAGACCTAAAAGAAGAAAAAAATTATACCACCTTCAGAACTCTCCTCCTCCCCCCACCTTCCTCCCTTCTCCCACTGACAATGTGAAAAGACAACCCTTAAGATGTTCAGTCTGTTTACCACTTCCATAATAACCTTGTTCAGTCCATTTAGAAAGAGAAGTCTCTTCTTGCTCATGCTATGAAAACATTATCACAACGAGACAGCCGCCCACTTCCAAATATTGTTCAGTCCATTTAGGAAGAGGAGTCTCTCTGCCTGCGTGTGAGTCCTTTCCCCCGACTTGCAGCTTTTCCCGCAACTGCTTTCGAGGGTCCACTCTTGAAGTTTTCTGGGGTACAATTTTAAGGTTGAGCCGTTCAGAAACAAAAACAGAGGCCCTTCTCCTTCCCTGGGAGCAAAGGGTCTTCATCATCTTCATCTTTAGGACTATCTCTGGGAGCATCTCTAGGAACTGAGGTTTTCTCCTTTCCCATTTGGAGCAAAAGTCCTCATCTGGTTCATCTCTACGGACTGAGGTTTTCTCCTTTCCCGTTTGGAGCAAAAGTCCTCATCTGGTTCATCTCTCCCTGTCCAAACTTCTCATGAAATTACAGCTGCGTCAGCATCTGCCTATCTCAGCGCAGGTGCTTTTGCTTACGAGTTGAACACTCCACCCCCCATATCTTCATGAAATTACAACAGGATACTCTGATATATCATAGCTTCACAACAGAATTTCAGCTTTAAGCATCTCCTCTCTCTCTTCCCTCAGGTTTTCAGCTCTTCACAGCAGTAAAAGGGTTAATCTCACCTCGGCCTTGCAGCTTTGCAGCTGGAATGTTGAATTTTTCTTATCGAAGTGGAGAGGGGGGAGAGCCGAGCCGCTCCGGCTGCCCACGGCAAGGCAGTGGGGGGGGGGTTCCACGGCTGGAACAGGTCCATGGCTCCAGGATGGCCGTGGCCCGGCCCGGCCTGGCCCAGGCAGGGCCTGGCCGGGCCCGCTGGCCCCCACACGGGGCCTGCAGCCACTTGTCCCAGCGCCGGAAACGAGAGAGCCTGGAGGGGGAGTTTGCCTATTCTTAAATGTGGATCACAGAGGTGATCACAACTTTAAGTGGCTTAGAGAATTGTCCATATTCAAACTGGCCAGCTGATAGGTTCTATCAGTTCCCAGAGGAAACTGTAAGCACCCCTTAGCAAGGACGTCCCTTCCGGGACTATGCTTGCTAACCTATGACACTTGTTCAGTCCATTTAGGAAGAGCAGTCTCTCTTGTCCATGCTATGAAAACATTATCACAGCGAGACAGCCGTCCGGGTTGGTTCTCTGCTCGCATGTGAGTCTCTTCCCCAACTTGCAGCTTTTCCCACAACTACTTTCAAGGGTCCACTCTTGAAATTACTGGGGTAAAATTTTAAGGTTGAGCCGTTCAGAAATAAAAGTTCTCTTCACCCATCTCTGGGAGCGTTTCATCTCTAAGAACAGAGGCCCTTCTCCTTCCCTTGGAGCAAAGGGTCCTCCTCATCTTCATCTCTAGGACTGTCTCTGGGAGCATCTCTATGAGCTGAGGTTTTCTCTTTTTCCATTTGGAACAAAAGTCCTCATCGCTTCCATCACTCCCTGTTCAAATTTCTCATGAAATTACAGCTGCGTCAGCATCTGCCTATCTCAGCGCAGGTGCCTTTGCTCTCAAGTACAAGTTGAACGCTCCACCCCCCATGCCTTCATGAAATTACAACGGGTACTCTGATACATCATAGCCTTACAACAGAATTTCAGCTTTAAGCATTTCCTCTTTCTCTTCCCTCAGGTTTTCAGCTAAACTAACTAAAAGGGTTAATCTCACCTCAGCCTTGCAGCCGGAATGAAGCTTATCGCTGTTGGTCACATGATCTCTGCTGGACAGCGGTGCTGCTTTAGCTGAATCTTGGCCGCACTGGAGAGGGGGAGCCGGGCTGCTCTGGCTGCCCACAGCAGGGCCGGGGGGGTGGGGGGTGGGGGGGGGGGGTGGGTCCCGCGGGTGGAACAGGGCCCATCAGCTCCAGGATGGCAGTGGCCTGGCCCCCCCACGGGGCCCACAGCCACCTGTCCCAGCACCGGAAGCAAGACAGAGAGACTCTGCCTCGGAGTTTCCTATTCTTAAGTGTGGATCACAGAAACGGTCGCAACTTTAAGTGGCTTAAAGAATTGTCCACATACAAACTGGCCAGCTGATAGGTTCTGTTCGGTCACAGAGGAAGCTGTAAGCACCCCTTTGCAAGAACATCACTTTTGGGACTATGCTTGCTAACCCATGACAACTGAGGACATTTCAGAGCTCATGGAAACGACCCAGGGACAGCGTTATTGCTCCTTTACTTGAAGCCTTTTTCTGGAGTTTTCTGCACTCCTGAGTGCAGGCAGGATTGCTCCCAGAGGGCTCCTTCATACACTGGGTGTTAGTGTGCTCAGGAACAGGTGCCTCTTTTATGTATTTTATTTTCTTTCTGTTTGAATTAAATGCCTCTTTAAGTAAATACCTCAAAGGGTGTGATACCTCTGCTATTGCTTCTGACATTGTATTTAAAAATCCTTTTACTTTCTGACTAGTAAGTAGTCACTAGTTTCTGTGGCTCTTTGTGTAATTTTCCTTCAGGCCTGGTTCCAGTGTGAGACTATAGACTTCTTGCAGCCTCTGTATCTGTTCCTCTATAGTGTTAATCTAAGTACAAAGACTGTATGAAAGAATTCATTTTACTGAGAGACACTTAGGAAGCCTAAATTTTCCAGGAAAATAATAGTTTTCTCCCCTCCTGCCCCTGTGGAGCTTTGATCCCAGTCAACAGCTAAGTACCCATCTAGTTGCCTATTCACTCTCCCCACTGAAGGACAAGGGAGAGAATTAAAAGAGCAAAAGCTGTTCAGTGGTGGAGTGATAGAGTGGTTTTGGTGAGTACCTGGCATCTAACCAGGGTCAACCCACCACAGAGGTTCTCATCCATTTCACTGGACATTGTAGGAAATCCTCTAATAGACTAGTCAGGCTTGTTTTGCTTGCTTTCAAAATGAAGTCAAGGTCAGGCATACTACAGTCATATTGCACAAATTATAGTAGCATCATTGTCACTGAAACCTAAATGCTGAATTTGTGAGCCAGTATTTATTAATGGAACAGATTGCTACCACATTTTTTTGTGCTAAAATTCAGAGCTGTAAAAAGGTGTCTTTTTTTCAGGCAAGCCTTCTTGACAAAATAAACTTATTTTATTTTCCAAGCAGGTAGTATTGCTCATGGTACTAGAAAGATACTTGCAAACACAAGCCTAACACAGAGGAGTAACCCAGAAGTGCTCTAATATGTAAAAATGGACCTTTGTTATCAGTTTCAGTCTTACTGTAAGTCTGATTTAGAAGCAAATTTCTTGGTTGTCCCTACTAATATTTCATGTCATGGAGAAGCCCTGACTCAGCTGAACTGAATTCCTTTCAGATAAAGCTAAAGCAGAAGATGTACTCAAGAAGGACAGGTCATGCACGTGGCTGAAAACAAATGCTGGGACTGCAGGACCTAACTGGGTCTGCAGAGAAAAACTGCTTGTAATAGAGATGGTACAAACCCTGTGGCCCCAGAAACAGCTGTCAGGCTCTACTCTTGCTATTCCACAGTGCCTGATAATTTCAGCACAAGATAAAATGCAAGAAAACATTATTTTCAGCAAAATGTACCGTTAAAATTACCTAAGATAGCATAGAATACCAGGTGCACTTTCCCAGAACAGTCCAAACTGTTATTTCAAATTTTATCTGGGAAAATGCATAGTTGCCTCAATGCGATGCTGCATCCTAGCTAATTGGTAGCACTTCTCAATGCCACACAGATGCAGATTCAAACAGCTTCACATTCAAAAAGTAGCATGGTTTCAGCTTAGGTATTGCAGGATGGGTCTGCACTGTGCATTAAAAAAATAGCTCCTCTGTCTGCATATGGTGCTGATGAAATCACAAAAGAGAACTTCTGGTCTGTTCTTCCCTGCCAGAACAGGACTTCACCAGGAACTCTAGGTTTTTAAAGTAGCCATAGCTATAATATTTTTATGTCTCTTATTTGCACTTCTTATTAGCAGAACTCAGGCATCTAATCCTTCCGCAGATTCTAGATGGACAATAACAAGAGCTGAATTTAAAGTCAAGCAGGTTGCCATTAAGGCATTAGCTCAGACTGTATAATAAGATAGGAAAATTAACCCAAGATTTCCAGGGCTTAATCAGTATGTCTGGTTTAAACTGCACTCAGGTTGGTTTGACCTGCTTCTATCAGTTGCTTCTTGCTCTCCAACACTCCTCTCATCTACCATCTGTCTTCCCTTGACAAACTTAAGAGAATCTTTCCCTCTCATCAGCTGTCCTGCAAAGTACCTCTTACAGCCTTTTCCCACATGGGCTGCTTCCAGAAGCCTTGAATTGCTCTGCTATCTGCACTTTGCCACCCCTTTCTGCCATCTCCGGCAGAAGATTTATTTTCCAACAGTTGGAAAACCGCATGTGGCACTGAAAACAAAACACCACCTTCTAAAGCACAGGACATCCTTCAACAACTTCTCTTGTTCTCCCTTTATGCTTTTTGTGATGAGACATCTTTTGTTGTTAGTTGTTTGTTTCTCTCCAGTCTAAATCAAGCTCCATCACTCCAGAGCTGGAAAACATTGCTTTAACACAGCATGATATTTCTCTCTAGGCAGATTCAGATGTTGTTGGCTTACACTTCCGTACACTATTACAAATGTAGTGTTTCCTCAATTTGTAAGTGAAAAGTCACTCAAACACAGTAAACAGCGTGTGCAAACCAAAACCGGCTCCAGACTAGCAATTGGCAATTTTATCTCCTATTCTTATCTTCAGATACCATTCAAGCACACCTGGTTTTAGGCCCCTATCACCTCTGGAGTTATTGGAGGAAACTAGAAATTAGACATCTGCTTTGCACGTGTTCACACATCATAAAACAATATTATCTATTTTCTCAGGAGCAAAATACAGATGATTAATTTTAAAACAAATTTTGTTTTCCCCCCACTTCAACTAAATTCTCCTAAACTCTACTGGTATTATTAAGTATGAAATTCATTTTCTGAAGGAAACATTTTAAGAAGGGTGTAGTGATATAAAGACAAGGATGTCCTTCTTCACCTCCTGCATATCACAGAAACAATTGCCTTGAAAATAATGAGAATGTGATTAAGCTCTAAGGTCAACAGAATGAAACATTTAATTCTAGAAAACGAGACAAAGATATCCAGCAAATACAACACCTACGTTTCTTCTTTTGTCTCCATGGTAAAACTTTATAAAGACAGGAACCTATTAATATAAAATTCAGCAGCTGAAATGATACCGTTGGAAAGAAAAGGAATCAAGCACACAGGAAAAACATATAACTGAGCTGAACCTGAGGACACAGTGTGTCAGGTGAACTTCATGAAAGTTAACTAAAACAGAAACTAAAGGGGGAGCAGTGGGGAGACCTGCAGCAATTTCAGCAGTTAAGTAGTACTTCCACTGTTAATCATAAATTTAGTTAAATTATGACCATTGCCTTACCAATGTCCTGATGAAATACGTATTAAAAAAGTGTATTAAATTTATTTATGAAGTACTGCATGACTTTGAGACTTATGTTCTCAGTCCATTTGCTCTTAAGGAAGTCTGAGTGCTCTGTTGGATTCCTTTATAGAACTGAACATAATTAAGAGAATAAACCCAGCATTCTTAGTTTGGATAAAATGTGCAAGGCTTTTTAACTTCTCTTACAGTTGGTGTACTTTTTAGGATTTTGTTTTAACTGTAACATGTCTGTATTAATAGTGTGCAAACTAATTTTAAAAATGTGTTAAGTGTTGGAATGACACCATGCTCCATTTACATCTCATAAACTTAAATAAAATATATTTTTCATAAAAGCTTAGGCCACTGTGTGGATGGATTTAAATCTGCCAAAGTCACTTGGCTTTGCAGTCATCCTGACATACTCTAAGAGTTTTATTGCAGTAGTGATGAGTAGAATTTCTGTTATACCCTGGCTATTCTTCTAAATATCATGTTTCAGTGTTAATGGACCTTTCTAGATGAGAAGAAATATGCTCATTCATTTTCAGAAGAACTATTTCCATGTTGTTTCCATCTCACTCATCCTCCTGCAAAAACATAGCTCCTATGATTTCTCCAGGTCACCAGAACTCGTTTTCTTGTGGGAGGAATGAAAGAGGGCAGTATAGGGGCAAGAATTTATAAAGTTCGTGGTGGATCTGGATGGGCAGTAGGACGAGTTTTCCCTGTGAGAGATGACTCAGAAAATGTAGATTTTTAATTGTTCCTATCTTTACTCTGAAGCTGACATTTGCCAAACTTACATGAGAGAAATTTTTTTCTGTATGCAGTTTGCATAATGTGCCTCAATTTTCAAATGTCTGAGCTAATTTATATCCATTTTGATTAAATTTTGTGCTCCTGGCAGCAAAGGACAATTGGCATTGCCATTGCAGGTCAAACCACTGATCTGCTAATCCAATGTGCTATTTCTGTCAGCAGTCAATACCAGCTGCTTCAGGGAATGAGAACACATAATAAACAATTACGGAATAACCTGCCCAGAGGCAAATCATCTTCCTAATCTTATCTACTTGTGTGTGCATATCATTAATTGTGAAACTTAAATAAAATGTAGGGAAACCAAGAAAGTTGGCTGGAGAAGCATAGAACTGGCAATTATTGCAATAAGGGATCAATAAAACTGGAGTCTTTGACATACATAGAAGATTTTGTAACTTTTCATATTAATAATTGTAAAAAAGTATTTACTTGATCTTACCTTTGCAATATCTACCTGCATATAAAGACTGGTCCCTAAAATCAAAAGAACAGTTGTATATCCTGTTTTTATTACCTTTGTATGCATTTAGGATATTCTGCCTCTCAAGACCAGAATTTTGCTGGAGGGTAAGGGAAGATTTTTTCTTGCCCCCTTCAATCACAAAAGAAAAAACAATGTTTCAATTCATCTCATGCTGTTTGAATGAAAATGAGCATTCCAAACTAGATTTTGTAATTGATTTTGGAAAAAATATTTTTCCCTGACTACACTCATTTTGAATAAATATACAGAATAATATTACATCTATATATGAACATACATTTTGTTCTGTACTAGCATTCTGCAAAGATGTCTTTAAGCCCTCTGAACCTTAGTATTCTGTACTTAATGGATTAGAGAGAGAGAGGGAGCGAGCTCTGGAGCAAAAAATAGCTGCTATATGAAAGCAGTTTCAGCTTGAATAACCCCAATGATTGTAATGGTCTCTAGATAGAGATCATCTGAATTTAATGAATCCTCCTTTTCAGAAACAATACAAAGTCTAAACTTTTGTTTCTTTGATATACTATAATAAAAACCAAGATGCCTGATTAATTTTAGGGTGTCCTGCAGAGACAACATATGGTTCATACTTGCAAGTGTCTTTGTACAATGACAGCTCTTTGTTTTTGTTGCTAAGTTGTGACTTTCAAAGCTGCCTAGTAGATTTAATTTTAACAGGGACTGGGGCATCTGAATCTCTCAGGTGGCTTTGGAAAAAACTTCAGTAAAAAAAACCTCTTTTTCTTGATTCATCATAAATAAATGCAAAGACTGCAAAAGGTATTTAATAACTGTGGTTGCCTTCCTAACTGAATAGTATGAGATACCTTCCTCTTTTATGAGTGGAAGGTAATTAATGCTGTAATGCATCTTGTAAATTTGGAAGAGACCTGTTGGTCATACAGGACACCCTCAGTGCAAGTCTGTTTTCGTGTGTGTTCAGAGAATTCCTGTAATTAAGACCTTAGTACACAATGAAGTTTTATCCATGGATATCATTCTCATTAGCAACAATCCGTTTCTCATATTCTGTCGCTGTTTTGCCATCTTAATTTACTCTACTTTTCCTGCTTGTCCTAATTGCTAAACTGTAATTTCTTCTTCTGTCACTAAGCTTTAATTTCATAGCAGTCATGCTGTGAATGTACTACTCTAGACAATAGCATGAACATAGTACTGCAGATATATAAACATAGCCAAGGATATTTTCTGTTACAAAGAATTCAGGAAAACACCATTATGAGCACAGTACAGGATCTCAGGAGGATTATGTACTTTGTCTAAATAAGATAGGAAACTGGTAAGAGCACTTGGAATTAAAATGAGGTCTTCTGAATGCCATCCCATTGTTTGCAACTGTTTTTGTCTGCTCCCTTATCCTTCTGTTAGCCAAGAAACCTACAGTTGGCAGAGAAACAACAGGTGTAGCAGGGCTTCACTGAAATTCCTGGCACTATAATGATGTTGCAGACATTTCAGATTAGGCTCATTGCTTAAAGCTTTCATTCTTTCTGTGCAATTTAGTAATTTGAGCTCTCTGAAGTGTGCTGTTTTCTTTGGAACTTGAACAATGTCTATACTGGTGTGATACTCATAATACTACAACATATTTGCAGTGCAGTAAGAAGAGCCCTTTAGGAAGAGTATCTCTGAGATATCTTTGTGTTTGGTATCCACACTTTTACTGGACTATTCCTACAGAATAGCAGTATTCAAAAAAATATATAATATAATATAATATAATATAATATAATATAATATAATATAATATTCATTACCAACATTTCATCCATGTGCCTTTTATTTTCTATAAATTTAGACAGTGGATTAACATGAATGGGTGTTTAGGCAGGAATGGTCTATACTGTGCAAAATAAAAATAGGTAAACTGCTTACCTCAATTTATTTTTTGCTAAAACCAATTCTAAAAAAGTATTAGACTTTATTTCCATATGTGTATGATTACATTGTATTTCCCTTAATCCAAGCTGAATATAATTTTGCCTTAATTTTCTACTCTATTTGAAGTCTGTGATATTACATCTTTGTTCCAAGTGTTTTCTGCATTTCCTTTGTCTAGTGTGTTTTCTTTTGAAATATTTAATTGAAGTCTAAATCACAGTAATTTCTTCTTTTCCTTTAGGGGGGCTGGTTCTCCATTTTTATAATCTAATCTTGTCCAAGCCTCTTCGTTATCCTATCTACCTTTCTTATTTGTACACTGGCAGTTATTTCCATAGAGAGGTAGGCCAGTATCAGAATTTAGCATTCACAGAGAAGATTCATGTTGCAAAACGAGCAGCTGGCACTAGCGAGGTTCAGCTTTGAGGATACACTTCTCACCTGTGTAAGCACCCAGAATATCTCTTTGTGGCTTGAAGTATGATGGGTATGTTCTGGATCTTACTGCAACAGTCTTGATAAAGAATGGCAGTCTCTCACCTAGATTTGGATGTGTGCATGAGAGTACAGATCAGTGCAAGAACAGTGAACATGCTGCACTAGCGAGCACTGCAGCTTTTCCCACTGGAAGAAAGTGGTGGATAACTCTGTATGAAAAAATATTTGAAGATTTCTGACAAAGAAGACAGTTTTTTCATTGGCATAAAGTATAATTGCGTCTAAAACAAAAAACAAAAGTACCTTACCCACATAAGCTGAAGTAAGGACACTTTAGAAATATGTTGAAAAATTCTGATATGCAAGTAGTTAAATATTTGAAAACTCAGAGAAAGGAAAGCATCTCCACTTGTACGCGAGTTTTAAACATAAAAGATCTGCTAACAACAGAAACAATTAATTAGAGGGGGTCCATATCTTGGGCTATATGTTGGATATCCAGTTATGATCCTTTTTTAATTGTGTCTCTGAGTGCATTCTACTGCCACGATTACACACAAAGTAAAAGATTTAAAGTAATTAATTTTCTGGATTTTTTTTTTTAAGGGAGTGGAAGGCCTATAATGTCAGACTTCTAATAATTCACTTTAGCTTGCCAATATATACACTTCATTTATATCTCTCAATTTGAAATTGTGTTAACTCTTTGATTTATCTTATCTAAACAAAACAAAAACATATACAATTATTGGTATTGAAATATCTTAAGGGTTGAACAGCAATAGAACCAATGTCAATATTAAGCATTTTGTCAGAGAAAGCATCTCTATCTGGAAGACTTTTTAATAGTTCCTTAGATCTGAATTTTCTAAAAGTAATCTATGAAGGTATTTAAAAAGATAAAAATAAGAATTATGGACCATCAGGGAAAAAGTGAGTAACCATAGTTGAAGTTAAATGAATTATTTCTTAAGAGAGTGTGTTCTCAGTCTTTGAATGTGTTATCAGAGAAGATAGTAAGCTTGAATGAAGAAGTGTGGATAGATTTATAAGAGCAATGAATAAATTTATTATCTGTAGTAACACAGAATTTTGTGCATGTAAGAAAGTGATAATGAAATTTATAGTTGAAAATTTAGGCTGGTCTCCCCATCTGTCAGGTTGGACTCTTTCCTACTATGGAAAATTTTCTAAGTCCTCCTCATATTCCTTCTCACCTCATGTTTTGAAGCATCAGCTTACCCATAATTTCAAATCCATACCAAACCTGAAATTTTTTCAGGGATGGAAAAGTCTGTATTTTCCTGATAGCAGCATATATCAAAATCTTTATAAGTGGTCAGTAAGATGACTGAAATGGGGAAATGTATATATTTATATCAAGAGAGGCATAATGCAGTAGAGAGGACAATGCAAATCTGAACATTATGGTAAATTCCCAAGCCTTTGACTCATAGATTACACACTAAGTTTGTTTACTGACCAGACTGGGAAATTATGAAAAAATAACAAGGGTATTCTTAGTTGTACAGTGACCCCTTGCACAGAATTGTAGATATTTGGAGAGAAGAACACTAACTATGTCACATTTGAGTTTGTTGCTTTGACAATTCATGATTTTTTTGTTTTAATGTTAAAGTATTTCCCAGACATTTGTCTCATAAAAATTTTGAATGGATTTCTGCCATTTTTAAGCACAGAATATTTCAAAGATCTCTGACATTCTTGTCATGAAAGATCTTCTGAGACTTAGCTTATATTTTCCTTACATTATGTTACTATATTTTGGCTTAATATAATAATGCAAAAAAAAAAAAAAAGTAAAAATTTATGTCTCAAGTCATCACAGAAAAAGAACACTTCTATACCAAAACAATCAAATGGAATTTGGACATAGTGTAATATTACAGGTTAATTCTAACATTCTTTTTCTCATTCATCAGTACTATTGAAAAAAAAACATTCTCACATATCCAAATTACTTTTATGCTATGGGACAGCCCTATTTATAGATGTAGAGAAACTTACTTTAAATGTTATATGAATTTAAACTTGGAAAGTTGTTATAGGCTGCACCAATTTGAAAACAGTTATATAGGCTAGTTCTTTGATAGATTTCTATGCAATTCATAAGCAGATTCATTACTAGGCCACAATTACACTTAGCTTCCTTTGAACGTTTTCCAAATGCTCATTGAAATCAGTAGGTATCAAGGAAGGCTTTCACCTATACTTCCTCATTTCAGGCTGTGCTTCAGCTATATTATTCTAGCAGCAATGGGAATATGTAATACTTATTTAAAGCTGGGAAAATGTGTTACTGCCTGTTAATTTGCATGTGTCATAAATGAACACAGAGTATGGCCATATGTCATCTAATCTAATAGTTTAGTTTAAGCTAAAGCATCCAGAATCCTGGGCTTTCTTTCTGTCAAAAATAAAAGTTTGTACTAAGCCTGATGGGGCCTGCATCCTCGTTTTGTGTCTATCTGCAGCCCGGTGTTGTTTTGGTATTGTCCTGCCAGTGAGGTAATGAAATAAATTTACTCTTTGCATTGCAGCTGTGGTATTTTTGGGGTGCCCTTGGCCATCTGCATGTATTGATTCACACACTGAGTTACCTCCTTGTCTCTAACAGATTCTGTTTATAGATAGGCAACTGGTACTAAATAAATACCTATTTTAGCTAACACTGGATAATTTATATAAAGAATGTTAAAATAACAGAATGAAGGCTTGTGCTGAATCCTGTGCATGGAATATATTGTCACACTTGCCATGAACTCAATTCAAAACACTACTGATCACAACACAGTTAAGAGAAGCTTTGCCACACAAACAGGAGTCAACAGTTTCAGTCACAGGTAAATCAAATGCAGGAAGGTGGTTCTATTCTCGTTGGATGTGGTCTTTCTCTGCACTGCCTTTGTAAGCCTTTGTCCTTCTAGGCAGTTGCCTCAAAAGATATAAAAATTCCTCTGTTGTCACAATGGATTCCTACCTTCCTAGCAAGGTACATATAATCAAGCCATGTGGTTCACTGGTATTAGGATTTAATTTTGCCTTTTTGTTTACTCAATTCTGCTTTGTTTGGGAGAATTTCAGAGCATTCTTATAGTAGATATGACATGCATTATTAAGATTCATATCTGAGATGTTAATTCTGTTTCAAGACCCGATTTATCTCAGGGGTAGACTTTTTCCTTTGGTATGAGTTCAATGCACCTTTCAGGCAGAAACTTAAACTCTTGCAAATTCAAGTGAAACTCACAGTTAAATGCATTGTCTTGATTTCTTTTTTCACACTTCATAGATGTTATTCAAATAGGTACAGCATAGACTCCACGCACATTCTCACACATCCCATTTCAGCTACAGACAAAAAAGTATGACCTGTATCTGCCCCTTATTACATAGCCGGCCACAGACCTGTGTTGAGGCCCTCTGAATGCCACACCCTTTTTTTTTTTTTTTTTTTTGGTGAGTCCCTCCAAATGGAATACCTTCCATCACCACCATCTGACACCTGCAGTTCCAAGATACACAATATACTGCAGGCATGCAGACTGTTGAGAGAAAATGAGGTGAAGGACATTACCAGCTGAAAATCAGAGAGGAAGACTTGTTATATCTCTGGATTATGGCAGGTGTCTGAAGTATTTATGGACATAAGTGTGATTCATTCATAAGGGACATGTAGCTACCCCACAATAAACATTGCTTTGATATTTCAGTCCATTTTTTTTTCAAAATTCATGATCAAGACCAAAAACCTACCTTAATTTTCCATCTTTAATAATAGTAATTTTTTTGAGACTGAAGTGTGAAGAGCTGTCAAAAGATAATGTATTCTGTTCTAGTCAAGCTCTTTCTGCCCTCAGCAGTTTCCTATAGTGACAGTAGGTCAAGTTTCCTGTCAGCTAATTTCTCCACAATTCAGCTGGTAAGTTCCCATCCGCTCTAAGTATCATTAGGTAAAGCGAGTGGAACATGAATCAAAGGCAATGTATGTGTCAGGCACAGGGAATGCCACGTCCCAGTTCACAGAAGAGAACAGTGATTGTAAGTGCATCTGCAAAGCAGCCAAAGTATGGCTAGACACACATGGATGAGGCAGAACTTCAGATCCTTTGTTCAGGCCCTTCTCCCATAGAAGTGAAAATAAAATTTTAGTTTCAGGGTATTTAACTAGGTTTGACCTATTTTTTTTCAACCAACAATGGTATGAAATTCTTTACACCTCAATGGTCATAGAGACTCAAATAAAATAAAACATTTGGTATTATGAATAGATTGAAATTATCCTATGAGCTCCATTTTCATTCCTTGGAAGGAAAAAAGTTCTTTAAACTTTTATCCTATTAGATTGAACTTTCACTTATTTACCTTTGAAAATTCAGAACAAGTTGAATAACCCACTGCCTTCTGACTGCAAAGAGACCCCCTTGTTATCTTTACTCTGTTCCATATAAATAGCTTGCTCTTGATCAACAACAGTTAACAAAAAACTGGTGGTGATGAGTTGTCTTGATAATTTAGGGTTGTTTAGGGCTAGGAAAAGTAAATTGAAGTGCCTGTCAGACACAAAATGAGGTGACAGCAAAGTGTTACTATATAAAGAAGTGTTTACATATTACAAAGAAGGTTGGAGGGAAACAAAACAAGTCTCAATAAATTAATTGGGGTTTCATTATAAGTTGTGTAGTGTAATCTTTCTTTCTCTTTCTGTAACAGATTTTCTCAGGTTATTCACAGTACATATTCACAAGATGTTCACATTGCAGAGAGAAGATCTAGTTCAGGCTTGAAGCATGAATGAAGTTAATGCTTTCAGCTCTGAAAGATCTCACTTATTGCAGTTCTCCTGCATAATTCTGCATTCAGTTTTTGCATATTAGCTCTGTTGCAGAATGTGCTATTTCCTCAGCTGCAAGGCATTCTCAATAGCAAAAGTTAGATGTAGAGAAGTGGCAGATCGGGTAACTTTAAAATTCAACATTTATTCATTTAAAAAAGACTGCAAATTGTCAGCTTTCATTGTTGATTGTGTTCTTGCTCATACCATATCAAACAGTTGGCTAGAGTATTTCTGGTGGTTGGAATACATCAGGACCTACAGAGAGGCTCACGTCTCTCAGGGTGATAAAACACATCAAGTTACTGTCTTGCTGCAACTGGGTTGTGATTTGTCAAGCTACAGTGCAATGGACAGGGTGACTGGGGCCTGTACATGCATTATACATGAATATGTTTCATAAAACCTTAGGGCCCTCACAAATGAGTGCCTACTTAAAAAGTAGATATGCTAAAAAAATACAATCCACTGCTACATAAGTATTAACTTGACAGGTTTTTGTAGATTTTGGGGCAAAACAGAGACAATTCTGAAGAAGAACCTAAATGCTTATGAATTCCATTACCTTTAGTCAATTTATGCAAACTTCCTACACCTAAACCAAAGCACAATCACTAAAACTCTGCTTTAAGTTGCACAACTATAATTTGGGATAATGCACGTCTAATGGCATTCCTTTTATTAATTTCCTTACGTAGACACATCCACATTAAGCTCAGAGGCCCCTTAGAACAACCAATGGATAAATACATAAATGTTGTGAAACACTCCTTGCCCCAAAGGTTTGCAGTTCATATAGAAAACCCAAGAAAACACATGCTCTGAATTAAGTTTGCACAGCACAGCAGAGGTTTCTTGTCTCAAAAGTTCTAGTCCAGTAGCTTAAATATTGGTTCGCGTGGTGTTTTCAAAGGCAGTGAAACCTTGTCTCTTGCACAGTACTGAACTCCAGTCAGATCTAAGGTTAGAAGTAAGGGGTTAAAAAATCCCAGGTCATGGGAACATGGATATGAGGACAGCTCTTTCTGATTAGGACCAGAAGGCACTTGACACAATATAAATCAATCCAATAGTGCACACTGCGCCCCATGGATCAGCCTCCAAATTCTGATCAACTTAGGCCTCTTTTCAGTTAGATGTTTCTCTCTGACCAGATAAAATTTATTTCTGATGTTTCTATTCTTTTCTTAATTAAGATAAGGTTATTTTGAAGTGGATTTTAATACTGATGTTCTCCATTGCCTATTCTTTCCTGCTCCTTCAAGTGATACTTACATGGTAGATGAAGAGTGAAAACAATCAATGTTGTTTCTGGATAAATGTAAACAACTCCTGCATTACCCTGCTAATAGTAATTTCATTGTTATGTTGCCTGAAGACATACATAACTGGATCATGAAACCAATGCTGCCAGAAAATACTTACTATCTCTCTTGCAAAAAAAACCAAACAACAACAACCCTGGTGATTTTCCTACATGGCTCATGTACTTTTCTCACCCTAGACTGTTCTTTTATGAAAAAAATCTAAAGCTAAAGTGTTCCCTTGTTTCTTGCATCCCATCTGTCTTGGGGTGACTTTATGACGCTGTATCCTCTATTGCCTGCTCTATGTCAGACATTAAACCTGTACCTTTTATGCCTTAAACTGAGTTCAGGAGAGGGGGGAGAGAAGCCAGGTGAATTCTTCAGAGCAGTTTGTGCTCAAGGACACATAAACTCCCCTGTGTTCTCACTGTGGCAGAGTCATGTAAAGAACTTTCCTGCTTTTCCCCAGTTTTTGGCTCCTTTTTCTCAAGAGAGAGACAGAGTTAAACTTCTTTGCTTTTAGCTAGCCTGCTAGCTGAGGCAAGAAAGTTTTTTTCCCTGGGACTGTGGCTTTTTCCTCATCTTCTGGAACTGTTCAACAACACCAGAACATCAGAACATTACCTGGAGGCCCCACACCGCAGCCCAGAGGGGCCCACACCACACCCCAGCTCCAGAGACAGCAGAGCCACATCCACAGAAAGGACTCTGAATCTACCCAGGTTTTTCTCCACAGTGAAAGGTTTTATTATCTAACATTATTCATTCTTTTTTTGGTGCCTGCGTGCACCCTGCTTGTTAAATAAACAAGTTTTTTTCACTTTCCTCCAAGGAATTTCTGTCTGAACCTGGTGGGACACCATCCTACTATTTTTATACATCAGACTCAATAATGCTGATCTTATCTATCCCTGCTAACTTATCAGCATAGTTGTCATTTAAAGTCTATTCCCAATTATTTAGTTTACCTGGTGAACAAAACCTTTTTTTATTATTCCTGAACTGTGAAGAAAGGAGAATCAAGAAACACATGGTAAAAATCCTACTGCAGGAAATAAGGTCAGGTTATGTGGGTGATGTTCAATAACAAACTGAATTTTTGTGTAGTTATTTGTCATTCAGGGATTACTGTAGGTATTATATATAAAAATGTTATTTATTATGTATAGAATTATCCTGGTTTTAGCTGGGACAGAGGTTTTTTTTTTTTTTTGCAGTAGCTGAGAGAGCATGGCTTTGGGTGGACCTAGGAAGTTATTTGATACCACCTTATGTCATTGCCAGGGGCAGGAGAAAGGGACTCTGAAGTCTTGATTTTAAGGATGATAAACCACTGTAATCATGAGGAGACAAAACTTTCCCAAGTGTACTCTCAATAAAAGGTCACCTTGTCCACAGTGACAAGCTACCACAGTTTGACAATAAAGCCAAGGTAAGGAAAATGGGAAGGGTGTTCATTCAGTGGAAACACAGCTGAAGATTTAATGCAGGACTAAGTCATCTTGCTATGAATCTGCAGAGATCAGTGACATAGTGAAACACTCATATCAGGTACTGTTACATGACTGCAAGTTTATGACCATGTAGTCATGTGTAAATGTTAGAAGCCCCACAACAACTAGCAGTTCACTGCAAGACTAGCAATGCAATTCTTTGCATTTTGGACTGTGCCAGACCTGGAAAATATATGGGCACAAGAGAGAAGGGCTCACTCTAAACTATTCTTCCGTTTAACAACTGGAAGCACTGATAGGAAAACTGAGGAAAAGCTAACATCAGTAAATGTCTTGTAGCTAACTCTTCTTGGTTTCAGTTAGTTGATATTTGGGGTGTACAAATGAGGAAACATGTCCTGTCGAAGGAAACTGGGAAACATGCATTTTTTTTTTTTTTTTTTTTTTTTAATTTAATTTAGGGTCTTCAGCATACCTGTTACAAGTATAACAGTTTTGTGTCTATTGTTGGCCCCATAAGATCCCTCTGTGAATTGATCTCTACTATTGTTCCAGTTTTAATTGCAGCAGAGGGATATAACAATATGAGGAACTATGAGCAGAGGGGAAACACAGCCAGTAAAGACAAGTACCAGCCTGCTTGGAGTGTGGATGTGTTTCTGTAGTAGTTTTGGTGCCACCTTTGGCAACTGAAACTTCAAGCTCTTCTCAGTTGTAGTGGGTTGACCCTGTCTGGATGCCAGGCACCCACCAAAGGCACTCTATTGCTCCCCTGCACCACTGAACAGGGAAGAGAAAATATAACAAAGGGTTCATTAGCTGAGATAAGAGCAGGAGAGATCAGTCATCAAATACTGTCTTGGGCAAAACAGACTAAAATTAAAGATATTCATTGAATTTATTGCTAATAACATCAGAGCAAGATAAGCAGAAGCAAAGTAAAACCTTAGAAACACCTTTCCCCCACCCCTCCCTCCTTCCCAGCTCTATCTCCTCCCCCTAGTAGTGCAGGGAGATGGGGAATGGGAGTTATGGTCACTTCATTGCCGGTTGTTTCTCCTGCTGCTCAGGGAGAGGAGCCCTTCCCCTGCTCCAGAGTGGGGTCCCTCCTACAGGAAACAATTCTCCATGAACCTCTCCAATGTCAGTTCATCCCACAGGCAACAGCTCTCCACGAACTGCTCCAACCTGGCTCACTCTTCCACAGAGTGCAGTCCTTCAAGGACAGGCTGTTCTGGCACAGGTCACAATTCCTACCAGGAAACCTGCTCCAGCACAAAATGTATTTAGAGCCTCCTCCCAAGCATCCACCTGCTCTGGCATGGGCCTCTCTACATCCCCGTGCTCCTCCATGTGCTTCACCATGGGCTGAGGGGGAATCTCAGCTCTGACTCCTGGAGCACCTCCTCCCCCTCTTTCTTCACTGACTTTGGTGTCTGCAGAGTTGTTCCTCTTACATATTCTCACTCTGGTCTTCTCTGGCCACAATTAAACCTATTCAATATGGGGTTTTTTTCCCTTCTTCTTAAATATGTTATCACAGAGGACTTATCATCATTTCTGATTGGCCCAGCCCTGGGCAGTGGCCCATCCATCTTAGAGCCACCTGGAATTGGCTTCCAGCAGCCTCTCACAGAAACCACCTCTGTAGATCCCTGCTACCAAAACCTGGCCATGCAAACCTAATATACCAAGGGAAGAAAAATGTTTTATAGACTCAAATACTTTTCATTAAGACATCATCTCTTGTGTTTAAAATCTGCTCAAACTGTTCAAAGAAGTTCATTACACAAACAGTCATGACTGAAGCACAGATAATTTCCTAGGGATTGATAACCAGTGAGAGAAGCTGAAGATATGAACTGCAGTCAAGTCCCATTAAATCCAGTTAGTTATTAAGCTCCTTGAAATGCCCTATGCTTCAGATGGTATTTGAGAAGAAGAAAACAAGGTTCTGCTTTATTCTGGCATAAATTTTGGATCATTCTATTGACTTTGATTTGCTTTGATTTTTCAGGCAGTAGAAATTGATTTTCTTCATTATGAGATTCAGCTACTTAATTTATCTTGCCTTTTGTCTTACCTTGCAATGTAAGATACTGCTACACTAGCAAGTCATTGTGGTCTGCTGTTATTTAGATTATTGAAGGAAATAATGTCAAATAAAACCATTCTTATAAGTTACCCATGAAAATTACTCGCAGGCTAAAATGTTGTCAGTCTTGCCGCTTTCCCTGGAAGAGAAATTTAGGGTAATAAAAAACTGCTTAAAGCTTGATCTAAGAAAGCCATCAAACCATATTGAAAATGGATAACAAAACTTAAGTACTATGTGTGATTTAATTAATTGTCTTTTATATGTGATCAGCCACCTGTCGTTTCATTGTTTAATGTATTGTTGTCAGCTCTAATTTTCAATTTTCTCTTATAGTTCAACTTTTCATCCAGCAGTGTGCTTTGTTATTTTATTGTGACAGCAGGCCAGAATTTCTTGCTCATCAAAGCAAGAATGAGTAATCTAATTGCAGATTTGCCTGTTGGTTCAAAAAGCAGTTTAAATATCAGCAAGTTAGGAAAGTAGTCTATAACTAGGAATGCCATATATTTATACTACTCTTTACCTCTTCCACCTTCCATATTTTAAAGAACGTCTTGGTAGAGTTGAGAAAAATGTTACCTTGGATTTGTCTAGGATTCCTGTAAAGTAAATTACAATGTTTTAATATAACAGAAATGGGTTTCATATCTTTTTAGTTCATAAATATGCCAGTGTTTAGGTGACAGGACAGGATTTGTATCTTGAGAAGGTTTCAAAAGTGTGTAATTCCTGGATTATATGTTAACACAGGAAAAAAATGGGAAATATGTGAGCCATTTCAATTATTTTGCCACAAGTTTTGTAGAGGGCAAGACCATCCAAGCCAGAAAATACAGAAAACCTGATACTCAGAGGAAAAGAAAGAGAATAATATCACCACTACAATGATATGCTAACTGAAAGGATTGAGGGGAACAGGAATAGATTTTCTATATACAATGGGAAAGAAAAGGAAACGGAAGAAGACTTCAGGTTAAGGAGGGTTTCATTAGTTAAGTTCAGAAAATTAATTGAAACAGTTAATACCTTTTTTTTTAAATGTAGGTAAAAAAAAGAAAACCATTCATGGAAAATATAATCGATTAAATATAATGAGGGACCTGTAATTAAAAATTTTGAGGTTTAGAACTAAAAAAGAAGAAAATTGAAAAGCTGAGAAAATAAATGTTTATAATAAATGCAGCAGCTAGAACAGTCATAGATTAGGCTGTTAAATGTAACTGCATTGTTGCTAGAAAAGGGAATATTTTTCCTTTTTAAGGCACTTTATATGAGGTTATATGTGATGAATTTTACTAATTGATTAAATTCACTTAAAAATACTTTAAAGATGTAAACATTTTTAGTGAACACAAATATCAGCAGATCATGCTGAATTCAGTTTTAGCTTATTTGTCATCAACAATCAATAAAAGATCAGATTCTAAAATCTTTGTAGTGATCAACTGCTGTAGCAGAAATAAACATGGATAAATTAATAGATTTCAACAGGAGTAACAAGTAGAAATAATAAAGTATCTTTCTTTTAGCCAGAGCAATTGAGACCACGAACAATTTCTTGTGGTTAGATTTGAAATGCCAAGAACTGGTGGAAGAAAACAAAGGGTTTAAAAATGAAGGACAGTTCGAAATACAGGTGTGAACACACAGAGTTTGTCATGAGATACCTGGACCTCTGGCCCCATCTCACAAGAGGGATTTACTGAGGTGCTGTGCGGTGTTAGACTTAATGATGTTGCCATGACCCACCAGTGTGCCCCTTAGTTGTGGCAGGAAAATCAAATGTGCTAACGCTTAGCTCACGCAATAGTGAAACAGCCGAAACTGCTGAGGAATGAGTTTTAAGGCAACACATTTACTTCAGTTATAGTTCACTGTGCACAGCACTTGCGAAAACTGACAAAGAGCATGGATCAGGTGAATGTATTTACTGCAAGATGCAGCAGCTGAAAAGCCAACACAGTCTGAGTCCCCCAACACTGCTGTGATAAATTTCCAATGGAGAGGAAGGGCAGACACCAAGAGTGACAATGTTATAAATCAGCAAAGCTACACATGCCAGAACTTGTGAGAAAATATAAACCTCTAAACCTATATCTGGATAGTTCATGATGAAAAAGAGAATCCAGTCATCTTTGAAAGCATTACTTATCTCTGCTGTAGACTGTATCTTTTGCACATTTTGCCAAAAGGTAGTGTTCCCACAACTGTCTCAAAAATTTTCAGGTTATCTGATCTCCCACTCCCCAGTTCTGTGGAGAAAAAAAGCTGTACAATGTCATAAGATATCTGGGCCTCTGGCCCCATCTCACAAGAGGGATTTTACTGAGGTGCTGTGCAGTGTCAGATTTTATGATGTTGCCATGACCCATCACTGTGCCCCTTAGTTGTGGCAGGAAAATCAAATGTGCTAACGCTTAGCTCACACAACAGTGAAACAGCCGAAACTGCTGAGGAATGAGTTTCAAGACAACATGTTGCTTAAATGTTCCTGTTCATTTTGGTGGCAGCTCTGTTGCAATCAACATGTTAGCTCTTAAATATTTTGGTCAGACATCCTTTCAGTGGTCTTTATCATTCTGATTATTATGTATTCTCCTTGTCTTTTTTGGGGGTCAGTTTCTGCCTTTCAAAGCACAGGACATATTCATAGCAGATCAACTGTTGTACTTTCCAGCAGTTTGCAAGACAAGTTCATGATACCTTCTCTGTTACCCTGTCACATTTTCTCCTTTGAGAAAACAGTGTTTTTATAAACACAGTGTTTCATTGATACTTAAATTTATTTACCTTTGTGCCCACAGCTCAAAAGACTGTAGTGGAAAGAATCACATTTACAGATAGGTTTTACTCAAGATTTCAGAATGAATTATAGTTTCACAGAGATCAAATTCTCCAAAATATAACTGGTCTTTTTTATCTGATTTTTTTCCTGCCTAGGTTAAAGTCAATGCTATTACAAAAAATAACTGTCAGCCTTTTAATTGCTATTCCTATGGCCTTTCTATTAATTGGTCATAACGCCACAGAGCCCAGGCAATATTTCAACTTTATTATTAATTCTTTGCACAAATCTATGAAATGGCAAATATTAAGCAGAATGGCATAGATTAAGATGATTTTGCTAGCCCTCTGTTGGGCTACTATAAAGACCAGTATCAGATAAAGTAAATATCCTGTCTGTCCTTAAGTAGCTCATCTTGCTGGCATTTTGTGCCATTGCAATACTAACTGGAATCAAGTGTGAACATTTCCTCTGCTGTACAGTAAAAGGTTCTTTTAAATATTGCAGTGCCTACTAGAGAACTAAAGTAGCAATATTAAGAAGTCTGGTCTTGGAAAACCAATACCAATAGATATAAATCCAGCTGTAGCATGCAAAATAGAGGAAATATCTTCTGCTACACACGGACGTCAGCTCAGAATAAGTTTCCATATAGCCTTCACTATTAACTATCTGCTCTGGGGGACCAATTGGGCAGAGCAAGAACCCGTGTCTGTAGAAGGTGTGTTCATATATGACAGGAGAATAATAATTTTTTTGAGAAGGATACACCTCTCAAAATATCACATACACTGAATAAAACATGTTTGTCAGGTGTCTGTTTTTTTGTTTCAGCAAGTTGAAAATGCTGAATGCTATTTGGATGGTGACTCGGATAGTGTATTTATGGACATATAGAGACCAGCTTAGCATCACCTTCTACACCAATATTTCATTTCTTCTGATTTACCTCAATGTGAGACAACCCTTTGGACTCCAAACAATGGAAGCTTTTGAGTTTTTGGTGGGTACAATGTGACATGAAGAGTAACTGTGGCATCCACTGAGAAAGAAGACAAATGAGCTGTTTCTAGTTATTTGTGTCGTGTCTGCCATTCTTAGTGTAGTGAGCAAATGAATATTAGTTCCCTCTTTGCCTCACCTATAGCAACAGAAAAGGACTGATGGAGTAAACACAGATGGCAAGAGCTCAGAAAAAATTATGTATGGCGAGCCCAACTGATGAGACCTCAGCAGCCATGTTGTAGTCTCCTTGGTTTGTACCCTGTCTGAATTCCACAAATTCAGCTTTTAGAAATGCAGAGTCCATCCACCCTGTGTTGTTGTCACTGTCTGGAAGTTGGTCCTAACATTACTCTGCTTTTCTCATGCAGTGAATGCATACCCAAAGTGTGAACATGTATGCAAATACAGAATAAATATTACTTCTGACTTTACCTTTCACAAATCAGTAAAACTAGTCTGTCACCACAGGCTGCTTCAGGGAGCTCAGCATTTGTCTATAATAGCAAATTTTTAAGAGTGCCTAGAGAAGTCAGGGAGAGTGATAAGTGGCATGAACTGTAACTGTCCCTGAAAGCAGGCTTACAATAGAACAGTGATGCAGCTGCAGACAGATCATTATCAGACCCTTCAGAGCTTCTGGTGCAGCACCAATACGAAAGTGTTTCCTTTGCTCTATTGTGCTTTCCTTGTGCAGAATTCTTTCCTGGCTATTACCGCTTACCAGAAGACTCTTCCTCATACTGGAACAATCCTGTTGGGAACTGAACACTTCTAGAGCATCTTAGAATCCATTTTTAGAAGTTTCCACTTTCCCCATTTCACTCCAAAAATTACAGGTAACACCTCACCAAATTCAAAATACCGAACATGCTTTTGTATGCATAGAAACCTCTACATACGTTTAATAAGAACATGAAATAGAATAACTAAAAATAAATTAATTTTGTTTATTAATTAATGTTTCAATTAGTTTTAAAAATTTATTTTGTCATATAAGCATTGAGTTGAAATATTACAGCTGGTGGTGGGGTCCGAGGCTGTGACCCATGAAGAGGTGACCGGTCCGGGGAGATGGTCCCGGAAGGAATCGCCTGCCCGAGGTTCGGTGTCTTCCTCTCAGCTGCTGGCAGAGGAGCCCTTGCAGAAGCTGTCAGCTCTTTAGTGATTATCAGCTCGTGATTTCAGCTCAGCTCTGCAGGGCTGCCTCTAGGCCAAACCAGACCAGAGAGAGAGACGAGAGGACCCGTATGGCTGGTTCCGCAGCCATGGTAGCTTTATTGTGGGTTCCCTCCGGCGAAGGGAAGGCCAGGGACGAGCTCTCTCTCCCTACAGAGGCGAACTGGTCTTCTTTTATAGGGATACAGGGGATCAGCAAGGGGACCAATGGGTTACAGAGGGTCTGGGATAGACCAATGGGTTACAGAATGATCTGCATAGGGTATCCCAAAGGATTGTGGGTCTACTTTTCCTCACCATGACTCCAAAGTCCTTTCCAGGGAGTCCTGCTGGGAGGTTGTGAAATCTCTTATCTCAGCAGACATCCCTCCAGGGCAGTGGCTGGGCATATCCCACACTGAAATATAATAGATGCTTCACAGTGTTTGTAAGAATGGTTCTTTCGTAGTCATTAGTCATCAGGTTTTCTTCACACAACTGAGTCGAGGCTTGGAGGGGAGCTCACTTCACATTATGCTCTGTAATCCTCTTCAGGTTGAGACAATTACTGGGAAGGAATAAGAACAGTTTTTCAGACTCCAAATGCTTTTCCTTTCTCTCCACCTCTCCTTCCATTTGGAAACATATAGCTTCCATTTCAGGGGAAACGCTCTGTACATTCCTGTGTATATACAGAAGGGTATAATTTCACATCCACTCTTTACAAACCACATGAAAAATGGAGTTCATGGGTATAACTTTTTACCCATGTTTTGGTTAAGAGCACAAGAAAAAAAAATAAATCATGCTGAGGTAATTATATGCTTGAGTGTCATAGGTTAGCAAGCATAGTCCTGGAAGGGACGTCCTTGCTAAGGGGTGCTTACAGTTTCCTCTGGGAACTGATAGAACCTATCAGCTGGCCAGTTTGAATATGGACAATTCTCTAAGCCACTTAAAGTTGTGATCACCTCTGTGATCCACATTTAAGAATAGGCAAACTCCCCCTCCAAGCTCTCTCTCATTTCCGGCTCTGGCACAAGTGGCTGCAGGCCCCGTGTGGGGGCCAGCGGGCCCGGCCAGGCCCTGCCTGGGCCAGGCCGGGCTGGGCCACGGCCATCCTGGAGCCATGGACCTGTTCCAGCCGTGGAACCCCCCCCCCACTGCCTTGCCGTGGGCAGCCGGAGCGGCTCGGCTCTCCCCCCTCTCCACTTCGATAAGAAAAATTCAACATTCCAGCTGCAAAGCTGCAAGGCCGAGGTGAGATTAACCCTTTTATTGCTGTGAAGAGCTGAAAACCTGAGGGAAGAGAGAGAGGAGATGCTTAAAGCTGAAATTCTGTTGTGAAGCTATGATATATCAGAGTATCCTGTTGTAATTTCATGAAGATATGGGGGGTGGAGTGTTCAACTCGTGAGCAAAAGCACCTGCGCTGAGATAGGCAGATGCTGACGCAGCTGTAATTTCATGAGAAGTTTGGACAGGGAGAGATGAACCAGATGAGGACTTTTGCTCCAAACGGGAAAGGAGAAAACCTCAGTCCGTAGAGATGAACCAGATGAGGACTTTTGCTCCAAATGGGAAAGGAGAAAACCTCAGTTCCTAGAGATGCTCCCAGAGATAGTCCTAAAGATGAAGATGATGAAGACCCTTTGCTCCCAGGGAAGGAGAAGGGCCTCTGTTTTTGTTTCTGAACGGCTCAACCTTAAAATTGTACCCCAGAAAACTTCAAGAGTGGACCCTCGAAAGCAGTTGCGGGAAAAGCTGCAAGTCGGGGGAAAGGACTCACACGCAGGCAGAGAGACTCCTCTTCCTAAATGGACTGAACAATATTTGGAAGTGGGCGGCTGTCTCGTTGTGATAATGTTTTCATAGCATGAGCAAGAAGAGACTTCTCTTTCTAAATGGACTGAACAAGGTTATTATGGAAGTGGTAAACAGACTGAACATCTTAAGGGTTGTCTTTTCACATTGTCAGTGGGAGAAGGGAGGAAGGTGGGGGGAGGAGGAGAGTTCTGAAGGTGGTATAATTTTTTTTCTTCTTTTAGGTCTGTTAATAAACTTCTTCATATTCTTTCAAGTTTGGTGCCTGTTTTGCATTTCTCCTAATTCTTATCTCACAGCAGATAAACAGTAATGAGTATTTTGGACCAAACCACTACA
>NW_024581619.1:0-71574 GCF_017639235.1 Corvus kubaryi
GGGGGGGGGGTCCCGAGCCACTCTGGCTGCCCACAGCCCTGCTGGCCGCGGGGGGGGGCGCGTGGGAATCGGCCCGGAGCCGTGGCCCGGCCCGGCCTGGCCCGAGCAGGGACTGGGCTGGGCTGGGCCCACTGGGCCCCGCACGGGGCCCGCAGCCACCTGTCCCAGCACCGGAAACGAGAGAGAGAGATGTGTGGGGAGTTTGTCTATTCTTAAGTGTGGATCACAGAGGCGGTCACAACTTTAAGTGGCTTAAAGAATTGTCCATATTCAAACTGGCCAGCTGATAGGTTCTATCAGGTCCCAGAGGAAACAGTAAGCACCCCTTTGCAAGGACATCATCTCCGGGACTATGCTTGCTAACCTATGACAGGGGTTCACTGTCTCTTTGTCCATATTCTGCTGTTAAAATACGATCCTTTATTTCAACATAAGAGAAAGTCAATAAACACTCTAAAATCTAGTTCAGAAGTACTTTTCCTGATAAGGAAAATCTATTTTTCCAGTTCAGTGTGAACTGTCCCTGAGATTCAAAACTGTTTCCTTCAGTATGAACGGTTTATCTTTGCTTCTGTTTGCTGTGCTAACCCTGGGTCCTGTGCAAAGGGGGGTTCTACTCCCTTGGGTGTCACCAGGTGGAGCCAACTGGAACTGTCTGTGTCCGGTAAAGGACAGCCCTGGCTGCTCCACAGATGGTCCACTCTGGCCGGACCCTCTGTGCTGTTTCTGATGCTGCTGCCAACGGCACCAGGGCACCTGGAGCTGGAAAAAAGGCATAGGATAAGTCCCTCAGCACGGCCTCTGATTTCAACACTGGCAAAGTCCTCCCAGGTCCTCCCAGTCTAACCACCTTCACGAGGGTAAATCTCAAATGCTTTATGAAGTAAGCTCAGGGTGCAGAAGATGATAGGAATAGGGTTGAAATCTTTTGCCCTGTTGCAGAGGGTGTCAACAAATGATGAAACATCTGGTACAACCCTCTGCTCAGTGAATGGCATCTCTATGTTTTCATGTGTTTCCTACATGTTCTACACAGTATCAGGTCTTGCTGTTGAGTGTTTAGTGTTAATTTATTACACCCACTACTTTTCACATCTGTTCACTGGAACACCACGTGAGTCTCCATCTTTGAAGCTGACTGGTGATATGACTGATATGCCTCATTGACTCACTTGGGATTTTTTTTAACTTCTCTTTGAAAATGTCTGCTAATGAATATATTCTGCCTGTCATGACTGACCTTTGTTACTGAGACATTTCTGTTAGTACTTCAAGCTTTCTTCCCAGGAGTCACAAGCTTTTACTCATTTACTTCCTGGAGAGAGTCAAAATGGCTTTTAATCATCTCTGAAATGGTTTCCAAAGCCAGCTCTCTCCATGGACCTGCAGGAAAACACATCAGGCAAAGCTGTCACATCCCTGGAGTTTCTTCTCGTGGAAGTGCTCAGTAATGGTGCAGCACAGGGAAAAGCTGACATTGTCATTAGTTTTCTCTAATATATCAAGGACAAACAAGATTATCAAATAAGTAAGCATAATGCAAAAACCCCACTTGAATTACATAGTAATTGTCTCTCTCAAACATTCTCCCCCCTTGTCACCTTGGTTTTTTTTATTCCTATTGCAATGTTATAAACCAGGGTATCAGTACACTTGGTAACATGCAATGGTCCCTTCTCTCAACCAGGTTCTCAAACCTTCAAAGTTCCCAAAAATCTGCAGGAACTTCAGCCCTGCAGAAGTCAGAATTCAAGCAATTGTAAATGATGATTCTCCTGGTGTTTTTATTTTTTGACCTAATTTTGAAGATTATGTCCATCCACATTCACAAAACTCTAAGTCTGGCTGTCTTTAACACTTAAGCACTTATCTTAATTCTTGTATTCTGAAATCAAGTCTGGGGACAGTGGACTGAATGCAAAACTGATGAAAGCAAACACAGTTATTATTAAATTTATGAGGAACAAACCTGACATAAACAGAGCTAAAAATGACATGTGGAGTCTAAAATGGTCTAAAATGCAAACCACATTAATTTTAACTACTCAGATGGTATGCAAACAGCCACACTGCTTTGACTTGATATTCACACTCAGACCACAAAATAACTGCGTTTCTGCTCATGTTTCTGTGATAAATTATAAGAGGCTAGAAAAAAGTCATTAACCAACTGTACTTCCAATGAAAATGGATCAAAATTGTCTCTTATTTTTCAATATATGCTTCTGAAATTTTGAAGGCTAGCCCCTCGCTGAATGTCACTACCTAAGCACATTCACTGTGTCAAGGTAATGTTGAGAAACTGTAGTCTCTGCTGTATATGCTGAAAATATTTTCCTGATTTCTGTTTATTCAATTAATTAAAATAAGTTGCCAAATCATTCACAATTGAAAAAAGTAGGAAAGCCTTTTTTTTTCTTTCTTCCGTGAGAAACGTATAAGTGAGGTCAAATCTACCAGTCTGAAAATCTTATAGATACTTCTGCCTGGGACCAACCAATTTAATCCATTCACTAAATGGACTACTTTGCTTAATATCAGTTTGAACTAAATTAAAAACAATAATAATTAAAACAATAAATAATAATTAAAAACAATAAATGTAAGATTATTATTTATTTGCAACATTTGAGGTAATTGTTTTAAATTTGTATATGTTAATGTCATCAGTTAGACATTAGACTGTCAGAGTAGATGTTGCCATCTGATAAATTCTGTAATAGTCTTTTACAACTATGTTTCCCATAGTTTGATCTACAAACTAAAATTATTTAAGTTGACACTTTCACTGCCCTCCTCTGAGGTTCTTAATGCTCATTTCTGCTTCTGTACTGTATAGGACTTTATGCTGCCTGGCCAATAAACAAAGATGTGGGATGATTAGTTCTAAAATCGACTTTTAAATAGATATACATTTATAAACCTATGCACACACAGAAGGATTATGCATGAATATTGTATTTATCTCGATCAGCATAAATTCACTGTTTGACCATTGAACTATAGTTAAAGACTCCAGAAAAAGGGCTGCAACTATGGTAAGATATGGATTAGCTTTTTTTTGTGGTGATACCAGCTTTCCTGATATAAAAAGTGTGTTAAATTGTGACCTTAAATTTTCTCTTCACTGTAAAGACATGTGTGCTGTTTTCCCAAGGGAAAAAAATAAATAATGCAAATCTGCTATATAAAAAGTGGTATGAGGTTTTTGCTTCTGTGCAACTAGTAAATGCCAAGAAGATACATTCTTACTTGGAGCTCACCCAGAGTTGCTAATATAAGCAGAAGCTAGTGACTCATTCCCACTAAAATGCTTACTTAGAAGAATGTACGCTCAATAATTGATTAATTTTAATGAGATAATTTAGCTGATTTTACTTGAAGAAGAACTATCTGGTTTTATTTCGTTTATTCCTGAGGGTATAGAAAGCTGACCTGGAATTTTCCAGCACTACTTTTGTTAAAAAAAAAATCCACATCCTATCGTTTTCTAGACAATATTACATAATTGTTAAAGTATCCTCTTCCTGTTTAAATAAGCTTCTTAATTTCAGGTGTTTTCAAGATGTTACTTTTTGCAATCAAATGGAATAAGAAAGTTTTTGAATAATTCACGTTCTCATAATATGGGAATTTCTTTGCATGTTTATGAAAGAGTGTACATCATATTGCTGAAGAAGCAGTTATCAGATACTCAGAAAAAATATTTAGATATTGTGTCTTTTAGAAGTAATTTGAAAGCAGAGTATTTGACTTTTATTGTCTCCATAGAAAATAGCACAATAATGTTCTGCACTGTATAGTTCTAAGTAATGGATATCTATGAGGTGGATAATGAAGTGTTCTCCCTGTTTCACATACTAATAAATATGTAAACAGGGAGCTCAGATGCTTATGGTGTTTTTTAGAGCATGACTCCACAGATTTGGGTTTTTTAGCAGCAAGCAGATTTATGCAGCTACCACTGATTCTGCTTGTTCCCACAGCCACAATTACATGGGTCCTTTAGAGCAGACACCATCATGAATCATTCTTTTGCATGATCTGTGAACTGCCTGAATTTAAAAGAACACTACACAAACTTCACGAGTTATTCCAATACGTGCTTTCTAATATCAATAAATTAATTTTCTTAAGTTCCCCTACCATTTAAAAAATGCAGTTGGAAAACAAAACCCCATCGTACACAGATACACTGACCTCCATATTTTTCAATCTATTCTCATCAAGTTTTTTCCTGAGCTGCTCAAAGCAATTCAGAAAAGGTGCATCAAGGACCCAACAAATGCCTGTTCATCTTTAAGAGTGTAATTGTTGGTAGCTGTGTGTTATTCTGTTGTATTACTGTGGTTATATGCACCTGCACTCTCTATGATTTTTGTGGCTACAGCTGACAGTTTATTTGATGGTCACCTCACAGTGCCGATTCACTGTTTTTGTGGATATGGGACTGTGGCCATTTGCTACTTGTTTTATTCACTGTGGTAAAGATAAAAAAATCCATGCCTTGGAGTGCTACAAAATTATTATATTGCTCTTCCAGCATTTATAAATAAAGGATTTAATATTTCAGATGGCTGTAGCCCTTAGGATCTCTGTATTTGAAACAAACCAATGAGCTTAATTTGTGGAGATCAAGAAGCAAAATTTCATGCAGGGAATTACATCATACAGTAGATGAGCAGCTACAGCTTCTATATAATGAATATTACAGTAAGAGTTCAAAGCATTTAGATTAATTTCTTCTTACATTGAATTCCAATTATGAATGGTACTTCAGAATATTTTTAGAAAGCTTTTTAAAAATCACTGGTTTTTGCACAACTTCAAGTTTATACACGTAAAATTACTGAAGCTACTCCTTAAAAAAATCATACTAAGGAAAAAGAGAACTTCTTATGAGCTTTTGATTCCTCAAAGCACTGAGGCAGTTGACTTAACTGAAATGAGTGGAAATTTTGTACTTATGTAAGAACTGAAGCGTCTCAAGACAAAGACATAAACTGAGTGGCAGCATAGACACTCACACACAGCTGATGGAATAAGTCCAAGTGCTTTGCTCAGCTGACATCTAACAGAGTGGAACTTCTTGTAAGGAGAGCAGGATTTTAAATTCCAATTCTTTATCAATATTTTCAAAACTAGGGACATCAGACAGAAATTTTACTTTACATAAATTGTTTCATTGGAAATGTTACAGCATTCCTCACCTCAGAATCAAAGAATTTTCTTTTCCTCACCCATTCATTTTACTAGATCTCACTACGGGATTTTTTTTGAGACATACAGTATGAACTTACAAAAATGAATCATCAGGTTCTGTGTCTATCCATTTTCACAGTGTCAGTGCCCTCAAAATACACATGCAGACAGAATAAATCCCGTTTCATTGCCTGTGTTGGATGTGACATTGTTTGAAATGCTCTTGTCATACTGCAGGAACTGTTAATTATATTTTATTGCATGTTAATCTTAGCTATATAAGGAACAGAAATTTTCATCTATCCTTTATATACTAGTTTGGAAAAGAAAGGGATAGCAAAATAAATTTCAAGTGTCTAGCCCAATGGAAACTGAAGAGTTCTGAATGCGTTTAGTTACATTTGCGTTATACCACTACATCAATTTTCTATTGGATTTTCTTTTAAATGGAGGCTTTGAAATTGGGTTGTTTATTGCAAGGCCCTCTTGTAAGATCCAAGAGAAACTTGTAAATAAAAGCCTGGATTAATTCAGTCGAGAAGAAAACTAGAGATCTCACTGTGAGAAAAAAAAAAAAAGTGAATTTTAAACTTGTTCCATTTCCTTTAGGGAAAACCAGCAAAGATACAGAAGGCCACTCACAAAGTTTAGTCAGTCTTTTGTTATTTACCTAATATATGTGTACAAGTGTTTATATGTATGACATTAGTTTAGCTCACAGCTCTAGTTTTGAAACGTTTAATACATACAGTGCTTTGCTAAATCTAAAGTAATATAATTTTTGTTCTGATATACACTGCAGAGTGTATGAAAATGAAATCTGTTGGAGAATTGTTCTTGAAGAAAACTGCTACAAATTGATAAGGTAGTCATTTAAAATCACAATTGTATATCACAATATTTCTGTACAAAAAGAGTCAATATATTCTCAATCAGTAAAGCAAAGAAGAAAGCCTTTTGCAGTATAAATCAAAATTCACTTCAGCTTTACCGTTCTTCAGCACAATTTTCTCTATATTTTAAAAATTCTACGTATAAATTCAATGCATTATTCCAACTTGCTATTCTTCAGGCAAGTTAAATATGAGTCAACAGTGTGCCCTGGCAGACAAAAGTGTCAACTGTGTCTTAAGGAGGCTGTGACTGTGGAGAGAGGAGCTCATGGCTGGAGCGGGTTTCCCGGGGGAACTTTTGACCCTGTGCAAGACCCACACTGGAGCAGCATGTTGCTGAAGGTCTGCACCCTGTGGGAGGGTCCCACTCTGGAAAGGTTTGTGAAAAAATGTAACTTGTGGGAAGGACTCATGTTGAAGACCCTGGAGGACTGCCTCATGTGGATGGATCCCAGGCTGGAGCAGGGGAAGAGCGTGAGGAGGAAGGAGCACAGAGACAACGTGTGATGAATTGCAGAATCACAGAATATGCTGGATGGGGAGGGACCCACAAGGTTCATTGAGTTCAACTCCCATCCCAGCACAGCCCCATCCTGAAGAGTCACACCCTGTTACAGTGCGGATACTGCAACGCATGCATCAGACAATGAGGCCCGTGGAAAGAATATATATGGACCGATTCTTGATAGATATTTTCAGAGATGTTTATTTCTCCAGCCGCATGGCTGAGGATGCCAAGGAACTGCGTCAATCACGGGACCCGAGGGTCCTTGCCCGTGCAGGGGAACACAAAACAACCAATGGGAAACGAAGCTGACCAGGGGCTAGGGAAATCCCTGGTCTCCCCCCGGGGCCCCTCTCCCAGGACCAGATGGTAGGGGGGGAGGAACCCCAACATTTCACCCGTTTATTTTTAACAAAAAAAAATATTTAAAACTTAACATTGAAAACAACTGGATAAACATAACAAGAACAGTTTCAAAACAAAACAAGCCACCCTCCTGAGTCTTTAAATGTCCAAACGAATTTTTTCTCTGGAACATCTTAAGGCTGACAGAAGGGAGACAGGACTCTCTGAGCATGCTTTGTGGGGAAACTGAGGCAGGAGAGGGTTTCTTCCATTTGTACCTGTTGGAATGCTGAACAAAAATAGTTAATTTCTTCCCTCCCCCTTTTCATCCTCCTCTCAGCATCGGAGAGGAATTGTAGGGAAAGGGAATTGTATAGGGAAGCCATGGGGTGAAAAACGGATTAGGGATAAACTGGGGATGGGGTAAATTTAGGAAAGGGTTCATATTGGGTATAGGGTAAAAGGGGAAAGTAGGTTGTGGGTAGGGAAATTGCTGGGATGGATATTGTTTATAATTTTGTGCATAACGGCTGCCTTTGACTGGAATACCCCCAGGCCCAGTAACATTTGCTGCTTGTAAACCCTTCTTTCCTTGCACTATATCAAATTGTACAACTTCCCCATCTCCTACACTTTGCAGGTAATTTTTAGGGTTATTCTTTTTAATGACAGTTCTATGGACGAATAAATCTTCCCCTGTATCATCTCGTGTTATAAATCCATAGTTGTTTTTTGCATTGTACCATTTCACAGTTCCTGTGATTTTCGTTGCTACAACTTCTCCTATCACGTTCTCGCATGTTTGTCATGGCTGCTTTGTCCCTCGTGACTGCTGCCTCGCTGACTCCGACATCTTGGTTGAACCCCCGCGTTGCGGCCACTGAGCGGCCTCTGAGCAGCCCCGCGTTGCCAACTCCACGCTGCCTTGAAAGCGGTGCTGCTTCAGCTTCTTGTGTCGCTATGGAAACCGCCGCTTCTCCCTCTACAAGGCTCTCTGAGCCATGTGCTCAGAGCGGGCTTCCATGCCGACCCCCGGTTCCTGGCTGCTCATGGGGGCCACCTCTCTGCTGCACGTGGCCCACAGCACCCGCGGCGCTGGTGGCATCGCTCCCTCACTCACGGTTGAGCAGCAGGGGACCCCGAGAAAGGGATGGGGTCCGCAATAAGGTGCGCACTCCCGAGGGGGCTGGGCGCATCCAGCGCAGGCACTTCCACCAGCACAGCTGCAGTCACGCACTCCTGGGATGGCTGCCGCGTGGTCTCAGCCACGGGATTACGGCCATCCTCTGCTATAGGGGTAATGGGACCATATAAATGCTCCTCAAGAGCTTTGCTGATTACAAAGGATGCACGGAGAGGTTCTGTCACTAATGCATGTTTTGTTTGATCCTTTATCTCACTCAAGATCTCGTACCAAAAACTCCCGTGACTAGTTCCAGAAGGATCAATATCAAAAAGTAAGTCTTGAGAAATATAAAAGAAATTTTCGAAAAGCCAGTTAAAAAAATGTTCTAGATCTCCTGGAACAAGTACTTTCCTGTTTTGTTGTGCCAGGATTCCTTTAACTTCTAGATACATTTCTTTCTGCGGCTCAGAGAGCCACATTTCTCACAATTCTTCCACAGTCCAGAGAGAATATCAAAACCAAGGCGAGAAGAGAGAGATCTAGAGTGGTTTTCTGTCCCTAGGGATCGCTGTCTTCCCCAGCATTTTCCATCATATGTTGCAATGGGGATGGTTGCAACATGTGTATCAGACAACGAGGCCAGTGGAAAGAATATAGATGGACCAATTCTTGGTAGATATTTTCAGAGATGTTTATTTTCCCAGCCACATGGCTGGGGATCTGCCAAGGGACTGCGTCAATCATGGGACCAGAGGGTCCTTGCCCGTGCAGGAGAACACAAAACAACCAATGGGGAACGAGGTTGACCAGGGGCTAGGGAAACCACGTGCCTCCCCCCAGGACCAGATGGTAGGGGGGGAGGAACCCCAACAACACCCCATTGCAGCCCCCATTCCCTGTGCCCCATTGCCGTCAGAGAGAGGAGCTAGAAACACTGGGGTGAAATTCAGCCCAGGAAGAAGGGAGGGGTGGGGGAATGTGTTTTTGGATTTCTTTTAATTCTCATTACCATACTCTGATTTGATTTGCAATAAATTCACCTAATTTTCCTAAATCAAGTCTCTTTTGCCCATGACAGTGTTTTCTGAATGATTTCTACCTGTTCTTATCTTGACCCAGAATCTTTTGACTCTATTTTCTCTCTCCTGTCCAGTTGAGGAGGGAGAGCAGCTTGGTGGGCATCTGAAACCCATCCAGGATAAACCTGCTACTGTAGGAACCCAGAGTGCCAAGAATATTTCTCTGCCTGTTTTTAAGGGTTTTTACCCCCCCGGACAGCACTGGTATAGCTTTAAACCTCAATTTATGGCACAATAAAGTGTCACGCTACAAATAGTTTTCAGACATTTTTTATTTTTCTGTTTTTATTTCTAATCATATTTAACCATATGTATGATTATTTTCAATTCAGGGCACCTGCAGCCTCTTTAGAAATAAATGAAAGCTACAAGTATGCAACAGTTCTGAAAACCTTGCTACTTTTTTTAATGCATTGAAATAGGCTGTTGTAGCTAACTTTAGGACAGCTTCATAGGATAAGACTGCTTTTTAAAGAGCAATCACTGAATCTAATCTGTGAAGCCACAGCTGTGAGTTATGTGGACAGCTTCTTAAATGAGGAACACTCAAGACACTACTTCCCAAGAAAATTATATTAAGAGCCAAATAGAGTTGCTCTTTTTGGCAATGTATAAAAACATGAAGTTAACTGGTATTTGGAAGAGTTTCACAGCAAAATGGAACCCATTATAAATACAGCCAGACTTTTCAAATTCTGAATACAACAAAATATCTTAAATAAATAAAAAGAAGAAAGTGGCTTATGGTTATTACTTAATCTATTTTCATTGCCATTATTACATTTCCTTGGTACTTCTAAAAACTAGACAATTTTTTTCAAAAGGTGATATTGAGCTAACTTTCCCAATCTATTTACAATAACTGTATACATAATGCCCCTCTGTATTTTTTTTTTTGCCTTCCTTTAATTGTGTAGATTTTCTGTACAGTGTGTAAAAGAAACAACAACAACAACAAAAACCCAAAACAACCAGTTTCAGGAAAGATATTGCACTATTACAGAAAGGCTCAGAAATACTTCAATTTATAAAGAGTCAGACTCTGAAAATTGGACAGAATAGGACTGTGTAGCATGGTCTCCCTTCTGATAGACCATGTGGTGTTTTATTCAGAGGATACAAGTTAGCTCAGTGGTAAATGAACAATCTATTCAAACAGAATATGGTTAAACAAAGCTCTTCCTGAATATGGCTCCCCATAATAATAATACAGAAAAATAATTTCAATTAATTAGTAATTAATGCACGGTTTAAATAAACAACAACTGTAATAATCTGCTTATTTTCAGTAATGTATTTCATACACTCAATGACCTTCACTAATTTCCCAGGTCATTATTTATTTCATTTTTATTTCAGCTAACTCCCATGTATATCTATACATTTGACCTTTTTACCAAGAACAGAATAAAAAGTGTTGTCTCAGGGTTCTATCAACCAGATTTCTTTATATGAGTAGCAATAACCATTTGTTATTAAATGATATTATCTGATTAGTTTTGTCCCTCTCAAGAGCTAAGGAAATACACACAAATCTAATACTGACTCAAAGCAAATATCAGAGTTAGTTTTAATATGTGCAGACTGTTGCACACATTCCATATGTAACAATTATATTTTTGCTGTTCCCATCTCTGCAATTCCCAGGTCTGTCTTCTAAGGGTTTAACATCAAAATATCTTTGTGACAAACTGTATCACCAAAATTCCATTGACCTTTAGCTGTAATGGAAATTTCTAGAGAATAGATAATAGAAGCCTGTAGTAGATAAACAGGCTTCTATAGAAGCCTGTATATAATAAAAGACATTTCTCTTTAGAATAAAGAGAACATTTAAATTCCAATTTGTCTTTTAGGTTGACCATATATGTCATAAATTGCTATTTAAAAATAGTGTAATGGTGATGATCCTTGAGTAGGGAATAACATGGAGAGAGGCATACGTAGGCACATTATTGTGTCTCAGACAGCATCTAATTCTTTTGAAACTGCTGTTTCCCTTCCTTCCAAGACCATAAATTAATTTTATAGCTTGTAGGTCTATGGTGAAAAGGATTGAAAACACAACAATTACCACAGATTGAAATCAAGAATTAGAATTAAAACACCTTTCAGAGAAGAGACTCTTGCAACTCCATAATTCAATTTGCATGGTAGGAAACTAAATTTCTTTGAAACACTGAGAGTCATAAACATATGGATTTCCTAGATTCAAAATACAAATCACAGCTGGTTATGAGAGAATGGAGTGAATGTGATCATTTTGTGTTGTTACCTACAGAAGCAATGACTAAGAGTATTCTCTTTTTCTAGCTGTCAATGTAAATACTCTCAAGCATTAACAAAAGCACACTTTCACACTCTTGATATCTGCCACATTTATGGACTTGCTTGAAAGAATATGCTATCTGAAAGGTGCCACATGTGGCATTGACAGGCAGCAGTTCAGAGTATGGCAGACAGCCAGTAAATCATTCAGTGGAGTTTTCTGTCCTTCCAGCCATATCTTACAGAATCCACAATTTTGGCCTTCACACTATATTTCAATGTCAGAGGTTATATTCTTTTTAAACTTTTATATGTGAAAGTGAAAAAAAAAGTTACACATTCTCCTGCTAATTGATTTTTCTCTCCTTTCAGAGCTTAAGTGCACAAATCCCAGCGTGTGCTAACAAGCCTCTCACAGTCTTTCCAAGTAGTCTGAGTGAAAAGAGTTGGTTTTTTTCTTCTCCAGGGGTGGAAAAGAAAAAAAAAAGATAATAAGAGGTTTTTGGGTCATTCATACTATTAGCAGTTTGTTAAAAATCTGTGGAAAATGTTCATACCTGAAATTAAATTTTCAGTTCTTGCCTGACTATAAACTGATATGAGAAAATATGTAACCTTTGTCTATTTCTTGCACATTCATTTTTTTCAGCTGTTCAAATGTTTCTAGCAATGAACGAACTCTTCTAAGAAAAACTGCTGCAAAGACTGCATTAAATACCATAGTAAAGCCTCTGTGTCTGTTAGGCTTGTAATAAATCACAACTAGTCCTACCTGCTCTGCCAAAGGGTCAGCCTAGCCTAGAAATTTCCTCCATCAGTGGATTAACATGAACATCCAAGAAAGAGTAAGGAAAGGACAAGCACACGTGATACCTACTCTATGAATGTGTACAATATTACCACACAAATTAGTCTCATTAAATACCATTGTCACAAGTTAACACTGATCATGACTTCAGATGCCGTGGTAAAATCTGTTTCCAAGAAAACACTAATCTCTACCCCTCTGAAATTTCAGTTTTCTGTGGGATGGCTCACATTTACTAGATACATCCCCCAGTTTTAGAGGATTTGAATCTTTATCTCATAACTTTATATTTAGATCTCAGGAATGCAAGTCTATTATTACATAAATGTGAATGCATCTGAAACAGAAATGATTGATTTAAATGTGGTGTATAAGCTACAGAAGAATTCAGGCTGCGGCTGTGTGAGAGACTGGGAAGATTGATGTCTCGAGACATTTTTGGGTGAGAGTTTGAGGGGAAGGGGCAGGTCAGGTCTTGCCCTGGTGAGGCAGTGCCCTGCTCTGCACCTCCCACCACTAAAGCCTGTATCTCAACCATGAAATGGCTGCCAATCCCTACCACATAGGAAGCAATGCTCTACACTTGCCTCTGGAGCCCCTAACCCAGCTCCTGAGGAGCTAAGTGACCAGAATTCCCACCTGAGGGAAGTGCCCAGTAAGGTAAAGGGGTCTTTTAGGCTGAACATACAGCAAGCCTGTCTTGACTCTACCTTCTCTTGGAATTTCTATCAGCTGAACACTTCTACAGCAGGAGTGGTAGTTACGTATGCCCTTTTCTATATCTTCTGTCTTTCCTTCTTCTTCTAATAATTCCGTATTCTACGAATTTTTGTGTAAATTAAAATGGGATGGGCTTAGATTTTATGAAGTTGAATGGGCCAAGTTAAAGCTTTGGGAAGTGTTTTATATCGACTGAATGTTGCCTAATACCTTTTGCCAAAGTTCTTTGATTTTCTAAAGTTGCTAGAAAAGTTCTTTTTGTTGTTTTGACCTCTTGCTTGAGAATATCTTTTCAGTATTTCTTCTGTGAGTCTAACTCAGAGTACATGAACAACTTTTAAAAGTCATGTTGAGTGAGTTTTCTGGGGCCTTACAGGCTCTTACAGAGCTTCTGAGTATTCTGTAATTGCGTAAGTAATTCTGACCTGATCTTAAAGCACAGGGTAACATAGTATCTGTTCTTCCTTTATTTTATATAAAATAGTACCAGTATGTGGCAAAATAGTAATTTATAAGCATCTTTTGTTTTGCAGAGTTGTTTCCAATGGATATTCTGAACTCAAAAGGGATCTGTTTTTTTTTTTTTTTCTTGTCTCAGTGTAGTGGTTTGGTCCAAGATACTCATTACTGTTTATCTTCTGTGAGATAAGAATTAGGAGAAACACAAAACAGGCACCAAACTTGAAAGAATAGAAAGAAGTTTATTAACAGACCTAAAAGAAGAAGAAGAAAAAAAAAATTATACCACACCTTCAGAACTCTTCTCCTCCCCTCACCTTCCTCCCTTCTCCCACTGACAATGTAAAAAGATAACCCTTGAGATGTTCAGTCAGTTTACCACTTCCAAATAACTTTGTTCAGTCCATTTAGGAAGAGGAGTCTCTCTGCTCGCATGCGAGTCCCTTCCCCCTATTGCAGCTTTTCCCACAACTGCTTTTGAGGGTCCACTCTTGAAGGTTTTTGGGGTAAAATTTTAAGGTTGAGCTGTTCAGAAAAAAAAGTTCTCTTCACCCATCTCTGGGAGCATTTCATCTCTAAGAACAGAGGCCCTTCTCCTTCCCTGGGAGCAAAGGGTCCTCCTCATCTTCATCAGTAGGACTATCTCTGGGAGCATCTCTAGGAACTGAGGTTTCTCCTTTCCCATTTGGAGCAAAAGTCCTTATCGCTTCCATCTCTCCCTGTCCAAACTTCTCATGAAATTACAGCTGCGTCAGCATCTGCCTGTCTCAGTGCAGGTGCTTTCGCTCTCAAGTACAAGTTGAACGCTCCACCTCCCACACCTTCATGAAATTACAACGGGCACTCTGATATATCATAGTTTTACAACAGAATTTCAGCTTGAAGCATCTCCTCTTTCTCTTCCCTCAGGTTTTCAGCTCTTCACTGAAAGCACTAAAAGGATTAATCTCACCTTGGCCTTGCAGCTGGAATGTGGCTTATTGCAGTGGAGAGGGGGGGGAGCTGGGCCGCTCTGGCTGCTGACAGCAGGACTGTGGGGGGGTTCCGCGGGTGGAACAGGGCCCATCGGCTCCAGGATGGCCGTGGCCCGGCCCGGCCTGGCCCGAGCAGGGCTAGGGCCGGGCCCACTGGCCCCTGCATGGGGTCCGCAGCCACCTGTTCCAGCACCGGAAATGAGATAGAGCAAGTCTGCCTCAGGGTTTCTATTCTTAAGTGTGGATCACAGAGGCGGTCACAACTTTAAGTGGCTTAAAGAATTGTCCATATTCAAACTGGCCAGCTGGTAGGTTCTATCAGGTCCAGAGGAAGCTGTAAGCAACCCTTGGCAAGGACATCCCTTCCGGGACTATGCTTGCTAACCTATGACATTCTGGTATAGATACATTTAGTAAATATTTCTCTTAATGCAAACTTGAAATTGTCACAGTGATTTGCTAATCCTCTTGCTTTCTTTGCTACCTCAGGCACACAAAACATATTTTCTGCCTGGTCAGAGACAAGGGTATGTGGAGTTCCTAAAGCATCTTGCTCAAGGATCCTGCACAGGGCCAGCCAGAAGACACAGAAAATGCACACCTCAAGTGTCCCAGCCCCTAAACCAGATTTTAACCTGGTGGGATTTGTTTTGCCTTCACTGTAAGAAAGGCTTCAGCCATAGGGGTGATGGGAAGCGTTGTGGGTGTGCTCCTGCCTGACAGCCACAGCCAGCTCCCACCATAGAGTGTGGCCAGGCTGGGCTATGTTAGGGGGATCATGGCTCAGAGCCCCAGGCAGTGAGGGGTGCTGGGACCCTGACAGTTGAAATCCCTTTTTCTTTTGATAAAATTGGTTTATTTAAAGGCCAGAGCTGATAATCCATTTGTTTTCAGAGTTGGCTACAGAGTTTTAACAGTTCCTGAATGCATGTACACGAAGTGTGACTACTCCCATCCATTTTTATGTATAAACGCTACAGGTGAAGGACTGGAAGTCCTTGTAAAACTAAAGAAATTAATTGTCTTAATAACTGTGACAATTTCAGTGTAGATCAAACTAAGCCAAATTTTAATACATCTTCAATGTCTTGTAAGAAGATAAAGTTGCATGTGCTGGGTCAATTTTACTTTTTGGAAGCACTAAAACAATTTCAGAGAAGATGAAAATCAAACAGCATGATGGCTTCTATCACTTGTAGCAGGCCTTCAAGGAAAAAAAAAAGATAAAGAAGAGAGCTAGCACAGCAGAAAAAACCCCCCAATCAGACCCATTATCATCTAAGTTATATACAAGTGCTACCACTTGAAATAGTATGGAGTCTTTAGCAGTCCCATTCTCTTCCTGGTTTAATCATTGGTGTGGTGCAGTATGGCAGCGGGTTTCAACAGCTTTTACCTGTAACCATGACCTGGGAAATCTAGACACATTGCATTCAGTAATTAATTGCCAAGCATATTGCCTGGAAGCAGCTAAAGAGTCCTCATGAGCCTTTTCCAAAGATGAAATTGTCTCCAGCAATTTCTTCTTCTGAGACTTCAGAAATAAAGTATTAAACCAAATATTCACAACAAAATAAATATCTCTTTGTCTGGCACGAATAGTGGAAATAGTCCCAAGGTGATACGAAACAATCCTTAGTAACAGTAAAGAGAGTTACAGCTTCCTTTTTTCAGTTTTATCTTCAACTGTGATTTAATTCTGTTTTGTCATTTTCAGCACTCTTCAGTGTTGGGATTTTGAGGCTAATGGATTTAGATAAAATGTGGGCTGAACGAAGGAAAGATTTTTAATGGTGTATTTTTAGAAGAACTAAGCTGTGGAGAAGGAAGAATTCTGCTAGGCGCAGGGAATGACTTCTCCAGGTTTTCCCAGCAAGCCACTGGCAAGGACTAGAAATAGAATCTTGGTCTCCTGGGGCTGTGTCTGCTGTTCTGTCCAGCAGCCTCCACAGCTGATTTTTATAAGTAACAGTCACAGAAAGCAGTCACAAAAATGCCTTCATCATAAACCAAGAAGCAAGATGTATTCAAATGCTTCCAGCAATTGTTGAGCTGTTGATTACAGTCATCCCTCAAAACATAAAACATGAAGAACAGCAGCTCTTTATACTCCTGAGGTGCATATCTGCACTGCACAGGGGTTAGGCAGAGAAGGAGCTGCCTAATTAGGAGGGCTTGTCCTGGCTTTAATGCAGCTTAAGAACAGCTGCTTTAAGTTGCATTATTTGCCTATGCATGCCACTAAAGATGATTTCCCCCCTTCAAAATGGATCTGTTCTGTGGCCTTTAGCAAATCAATAAATCTACTTAAATTGACTGGAAATACTCTGATTTGGTGTCTTGTGTAGGGTGTGCCAGCAAGTTATCAGCTGCCTGCTGTTAACTCCAAATCCAAAAGGAGTCGTCACCATTTAAAATGACATATTGCACTATTTGTAGCATTTCCTAAAAGGCTGCTTAGCCAGGTGCAACTTCGATCCCACAGGGGAAGGAGCCACAGCTGCAAATGGATGGAAATACGGAATTTTGTAGTGGTAGTGAGAGAGGATCACCAGATGGGAAATTTAGTAGGCAATCTCAGTGCCATTATGAATCTCACCCTCTGCATTTCCAAGTGAAAGCAAATGCTTGAATGCTGAAAATTATGACATATTAAATCATTATTGTGAATTGCAGTTAGCTGGCTCAGATATACCTGAGGTTCTGGAATTACAGATGGCAAATTTAACCAAGCATTCTGATGTGCTTTTGCTGCAGATATTGGGGAAGAGGGAAAAGTGCACACAGTCTCTGACAATGGTTTCCAACAGTATTGAGAAACCCAGACAAAAGCAAAGAGGGAATTAATACACAGAAGTTTGTTGATGTACTTGGTACAGTATAACACAATATACTAATTCTGCCATCACCTCTTTAGTAAAAAAACCCTTATCTGTTGTATACTGAAGGTCTGTCCTTATTGCAAAAGGGTTGCACACAAAGATATAGATGTGGTATTAGGTCAGTTAGATCACTGGAAGCTTTTTTGGAAGCACTTTTATATGCGTGAGGCATACTGTCCTGTAGGCAAGTCAGGAAAGAGGAGGTAGGGGTGGATAAAACTCTTGAATATTAACAGTATCTACAGTGGAAATATTTTGGGTTTTGAGGAATGATGAATAATTTTTCACAAAATGACAGCTTCGTAAAAATTATTGATGAGTGTAAGTAAATTTAATCATCACAAAAAATTATGTATAATATGTATTGATAGATTAGAAAACCTATCATGCATCGCTGCCAAACAATGGGGATAAAAAGAGATATAATAGGACTAAAAAGAATAACTCCATCTCTTTCCATGTACTTCTTAATCTATTCTCAAGTATCTGGAGCTTCATTTTATTCTAAAAACAAAGAATCCAGAAATTTTTTGGACATCAAATATTCTTGAGGACTTTATTAATATCAAATTACATTAGAAGCCTTGTCAAGTTTTATAGTCACCTTTACAAATAAATTAGATATTCAGGAGTTAATGTATCATTTAAGAGATATTCCCAGTCTAGTTTCTCTAGACTGTTTTACTTAACAGCCTCTTTTCATTTTTGTAACATGCCCCATCTCAGTCCTTTAACTGTCTTAGGGTAAGACCTTCTCCAACCTCTTTTTCACATGGGTCATTGCATTACTTATATATCCTATTATTTTACTTCCTCAATGGCATGTAATTTCCCTTTTTGAAGTGATGAAGTTATGCAGGTTCATTTAGGAAAAAAATGGATTTTGCTTTTATAAAAATTCTCCCTTTGGCATAATCATTTTATTTGCATTATATCACATATATCAATATATAGAATGGTAAAAAGGGAGAAAAAACAGGCAAAAAGGAAAGGAGAGTCTCTGAAGACAACCCATTTCTTTAGCATGTGGATGAGGAGTAAAAGACAAGTTGTGCTTTTGATTGAGACCTATCAGTAGCACATAAAGAAAATGCATGTACTTAAAGCTTTTCTTTTGTCAACAGGCAAGACAGGTAATGACATTATACAGTGTTTTGAACATCATCTAGTTGTGGGAACTAAGGAACATAGGAGATAAGCTAGAAAAGAGCTGGGTCAAATGTGAGAAACTGCAGGGATTCTCTTCAGTCGTTCAGGAGCTCAAACCTTTCGGACCCAAACATTTACAAATGCAGAAGAGTCAGACAGGTTGTCCTGCATATCCAAGCACAGTCAAGGCAGCTGCCAGAAAAACAAGGAGGCAAACCAGAAAAGGGGTGGGCTTCAATTGTTTTAACAGCATTCTGAGGAATTACTATACCACCTGACTTACTTTCCTGGCTTCAGAATTTTCATTGCTGCACAACAAAGACCATATTCAGGTAGCATGAAACTGGGTACAATGTTTGAATGATGTGCTCTAGCCCTAATGGTAATTGTTTGTTCAATATCTGTGTCCTAGCCAAAGACTGTAGAAGGTTATTTTGCCCTCTAAAATTGCTTAATTTGCCTATCAAAAGGTACCTAAAAGAATAGTCTGCAGTCACTAGCAAAGATAAATAGGGATCAGCACTTCAGCTTCCAAACCTTAAAATGTCATGCACCTTTATTACCACTATTTATCTTATTTATTATCTGATCAATTTTATTTAAGACCAAGACTCTGAATGAGACACTATCTCTTCAGAATGGCCTTTTCTCAGAAAACACTTCTAAAAAAGGTTAGGTGAACAGAATCACAAAGAATTTGGCTTTCTTCACTACATGACTTAGATGAAAAATAATTAGAAATGACAACTGTAGATTGTTAGGAAATGGTTCCATTCTGGACACAGTCATTTCAAGTGCATCCTAAAACAGCAAAGTGTTGATAAATCATAAATCTGTTCTGTTCTATCCTAGCATTAAAACACTTTTTTAACAGAATTCTGAAACCTAAGAGGACTGTTGTGACCGTTTCGTCCAGCAGGCCATGGAATTTCCTTAACCAATTTCTGCATCAGACCTGTAATTCCTGCCTGAATAAGACTAGGTGCCATTCAGCAGACCCTTAACACTGGTTCAAACATTTCAAATGGTGGAATATCACTCACAGTCATGGTAAATTACTCCACCTGCTAGTAATTCACACTTATTTGTCATTTGAAATTGTCTAGAGTAATTTCCTATATTCTGTTGTGATTTTCCCTGCTAAAGTTTCAAATCTTTTATCTTAAATTTGAAGGTTCTCGTAGGTGATGGGAAAGCTAATCTTTAACATTTGTTGGATAAAATAGATTGCTTCCGCGTGAGGTCAATTTTCTAGGTAGCAAACTTATTCCTCTTGGGGCTTTTTGCTGCAGTATTCTAGAAAGCAGACTAATTTTTAATAGCATTATAGTTGTCATAAATAAAAATTTGATCATAGCTATCTCAAAGAATTACTTTTTTTACTTCTGTATACTCAGTTCCATTAAAAGAATAAATATTACTAGCTTTTTTTTCTTGGTAGCTGCCACACTAATATTTCAAGATATTTCAAGCGTCAAGAAGGATCTCATGCTTTTCTTTTGTATTGCTGAAAATTCCACTAATAGTTTCTTTATTTTAGTACTGCCTTTAGCAGTATCAAAGACAATAACTTTTTAATAAACAAGGTCTACTTAGCAACATCAAAAGATATAGATATTTATCTACTACAAAGAAGCCTAACTCTATGAAATTCTGTCAAACTGCACTCATTTACACCATCTTATGGTATGACCTAGAGTTTTTGATCTCAGTGACAAAGTAGATATGTTCAAATTCACTTTTTTTCAGTTACTGGATTCTCCTGCATTTAATGAAGAGTAGAAATTTTAATATTTAAATAGAATTTTACTTTGAAATAAGAGCCTATTTGTTTTATCTATCTCAAAACTATTAAATACTTTTGCATTCACAGTTTTGAAATTAAAATCACTATCTAGATCACAGATAATTAAATGCATAGAATTTAATAATACAACTACGGAATCCATCTTAAAACAGCAACAAATAAAATATAACCAAAAGTAACCTTGAAAAATCTTAAAAATTAATTCAGGAGAAAGCTTGTATGTAGCATTTATTAAAAAAAAAATTAAAAATTATGTTCTAGCACACATATTGTTATGAAATTTTGAATTAAAAAATACTGCTGTGCTCCAAAATTACAAAGAACAAATTTTGGTTAGCTGATGAAGTGAGGAGATCCTTGCCTTTTTTATGTCCTTCTAAAGGCCTTTATTACTGCAAATAAACTCTTAACAAATATTTTAAAGTTTTGTATAGGGTATGAATGTGTAACATACAGGCACATGTTTTATGTACATGTACTCTATATAAATACATAATCTTTCTAATGGAAGAGAAAATGTTGAACTCAACTCCTCAGTGGGGGTAAATTCTTGAATGAAAAGATTTTACACAAAGGAGAAAAATCTCATCATCTTCAGGTTGTAATCGTTTCTTGTTTCATTCTGAAGGTTTATACCTTGAAATAGGACAAGAAATGAAAATGTTAATGTATTTTGAAATTTCAATTTTTTGTTCTAAAATTTTTATTGTCTCTACATAAGTATTGCAAAGCATTTTCCCTCTTACCCTTTCACCAAGTATTCCTGATTCCAATTTTTCCTCTTTTTTTTTTTTTGGCAAGTTCTGACTGTGAAAAGTGCTAGCTCATGCATTTTCTGCATGCCTGGAAAAGAAAACCAAGCTTCATCTGGGTCAATATAAATTTTATGAACAGTGGAGAATGACCTGGAAGATAAGAGCGACTGTTAACTCGTATTACCGCCAATAATTTACTGCCCCCACCTCATCTTTCAGCTCTGTGGAGCAACGGTGTCTCCTAGTGGACAATTAACTGCAAACGTCAGGCAACAACTCTTTCAGAAAATATTCGACTCCATTTCAGTTGGTATTCACAAAGGCACTATCCTAATAAAGCTAAGACTTGTGTATGTTGTTTCTGTTGGAAGTGGTTTTATTGAAAATTCATTCAAATACTTCATATACCTGGATTTATGTACTTTGGAAATAAATAGCTTCTTTTGGAAAAAAAAGTTGTTACTAGCAGCAAAATTTGTGCCTGTGGTCTTACTCTTCTTTGATTATGACTTAAATTATCTTCCCTTCCCTAGCCAACAATGTATTGACTAATTCAAAACAAACAAAAAAAAAATACCCCCCAAAAAAAAGAAAGAAAAAGAAAAATAAAAAAGAGAAGAAGAAATTTGGTTGTGCTGAGTCTTTAAACATTTTTATGTGCCTTGCTTGCAGTTAATGGGAAATCTCAGTCCCTTGTGCAAAACAGTGCTTTATTAATCATTCTAATTTCTTCCATTACATTTTCTCTTCTACACACAAAAAGGGAAGAGAGTAAATGTCTCCCTATCTTCAAATTCAATTTGAGACATTTTACTTGATGAAAAGTGTATTTGCATAAACATTTCTCACTGGGGATGGCATCTAAATCTGCATTGTGGAACTTGACTGCAGAGGTTTATAATCTTAAATTCTACTCACTGATCTAGAGCTCCTGTGTATTAAGTAATTTACGATTTGTATTTAGCTTAAATTTTAAGCACAAAAAGGTCCTAAGCTTTGTATACAAAGATACATTTTGTATGAAAATACTGAGGACCAGATGTTGTTAATTGCCAAAATGTCTGACAAGCAGAGTTGAATGAACTTATACATTTCTTTCATGTCAAGGTTACAGACTGAAATGAGGTTTTATTTAGCAACAAATTATTTTGTTATGTTAGAAGAATGTAATAAAATACCCAAATGTATGTATAAAAGTTGAGTAAAATATTTAGCTGGTGATATTCTTGTCTCTGTGAAAAATCCCATACAGAACAGGTAGAAAAAGAGGTGTTCCTTCAGACATACAGATAAACACATCAATTGTAATTAATATGATTGAAATCAGTAGTTAGGAAAGAAGTATTCAGAGGGCTGAACTAATTTTCCAGGAGTTTTAAAATTAATGTCCCCATTTCTTCTTAGATATATATATATATATATTTTTTTTTTTTAGTGACTAAGTATGCCTATAAAGTTATGAGATCCAGTTCTACGACTGCAAGCAGACAGATATGTGCTTACACAGAAGCCTTAAAGTGGACAGAGAATGACATGAAACCAAGTATTACTCAGATTAAATCAGGTTTGTTGAATTGACATACTAGAAGGTATTGCCAGGGCACAGGGCTAAAATACATTTCAGACTTGCAGAATATAATGAAAGGTGGCAGTTGTATTTGTTCTAGGAAATGTTATGCACCTGAAGACTTTCACTCTGAACAGGAAAAATAACATATTTTTAATTAAACTTAAATGGAATTGATACATGGACATTTAAAGCCATCTGAGTGCTTTAAATTTTTATGTTTTTCTTCACTAAAGCTGCTGTTCCTACTACATCCAAGTTCATTGTGAGTTCCCATGTACGACACTTCGTAGAAATTCATAAAATGAACATACTGAGCTAAACATGAAGATTTGCATAGATTACTTATTATATGGATGGCATATAATCTTAGTTTTATTTGAATTTCAGACCCCACATTTTTTCAGTAATTTGAAATATTTCTGTGATAAAACTCTGGTACATTTTGCACTGGAGACCTGTTGCAGTGGGGATCCTGCAACACGCATATATCAAACCAGGAGTCCCGTGGAAAGGAAATATATATGGACAGACAGATTCTTGATAGCTGTTTCAGAGATGTTTATTTCTCCAGCCGCATGGCCGGGGCTCTGCCCAGGAACTGTTCCAGTCACGGGACCAAGGGTCCTTCTGCCCGCGCAGGGAACACAAACCAACCAATGGGAACGAGGCTGAGCAGGGGCAGGGAAACCCCGTCTCTGTGCCCTCAGGGCCCCTCTGCCAGGGCTACACGGCAGGGGAGGGACCCCAACACCTCACCCGTTTTATTTTAATAAAAGGAGAATGAAAACAACTGGATAAACATAACAAGAACAGTTTCAAGACAAAACAAGCCACCCTCCTGAGTCTTTAAATGTCCAAACAGATTCTGTGGAACATCTTAGGGCTGACAGAAGGGAGACAGGACTCTCTGAGCATGCTTTGTGGGGAAACTGAGGCAGGAGAGGGTTTAACTTCTTCCCTCCCCCTTTTCATCCCCCACTCGGCATTGGAAAGGGATTTTTGGGGAAACAATTGGCAAAAGCATGGTTTTGTGAGGGAAACCATGGATGAAAAAACGGATTGGGAATACACTGGGGGTAATAGGACATAGGGTAAAAGGGAAAGGTGGGATTAGGAAAGGGAAACTGTAGGGGGGGGCTTACAATGGAGATATTGTCTAACATGACTACGATTTTTTGCATATATACTGCCTTTCACAGAAACACCATCAGGCCCAGTGACCTGCGATGCTTGTAACCCTTTTCTACCTCGTATAATTTTGAATTCTACCACCTCTCCATCTCCCAAGCTTGGGATCCATTTTTCAGGGTTATTCTTTTTAATAGCAGTTCTATGCACGAATATGTCTTGCTGGTTGTCACACCTTGTTATAAAACCATAATTTTGCTTAACATTATACCATTTTACTATCCCTAAGGTCTTAGTTACTATGATCTTTTCCTTTTTCCGAGTGGCTGCTGTTTTCTGTCTCGCTGCGTCTTTGCTCTCTCTTTCGGTCGCTCCCGTGTTGGAATTGTCGGGGCTGCTGGTGCCTGCGCGCTCTTCCCAGGGTCACGTTCGGGGCTGTGCGGGCCGGGCCGGGCCGCGCCGCTCAGTTCTCCGTGCGTCGCCTCCTCTGGTCGCAGCTTCGCTGCCGCTGCCGGGCGCTGCATCCACGTCTCGGCCGGGCCCCCGAGCGACGACCCCCCCGCGCCCTGCTCCAGCGCGTGTTTCGGTTCGGCGCGGCTCCGTTCCACCGCCATCGCCGCCAGCCGCCGCCTGCGCGCTGCCTCTCTCGGCCGGGCGTTCCCAGGGCTCGCTCCACCACGCGCTGCGCAGGGCCGGGTGGGCACCGCCGGGTCCCGCCGCTCCCGCCGCTCCCCGCTCCACCACCGACACTGCGGCTCGCGTGGCTCCGCCCGCACACGGGAACTTGCCTCGCTGCTGCTCGCAGAGCGCTCGGTGCACGTGGCCTGGGCCGCACGGTCCCTGCGCCAGGCTTCCCTTCGCCAGGACACAGCTGACATTGCTCAACAGTCTCGGTAACTAAATAATATTCACGAAAATATTCTTCCATCGGCATATATTTTGACTCCAGTATTAACTGTGTCCAAACGGTTTTCCAAAAGCCCTTGGTAAGAATTAAATCCCAAGAAACATAGAAAAAGTTCTTAAACAACCATGCCAGGAAGTGTTTCAGTTCTTTTTGAGCTTGAATCAAGCTAAAATTTACAAATCGTTGTTCAAGAATCATTTTAAGTTTAAGATAAATGTCCATATGCGGCTCTGAGAGCCAAGAGTCTTCCCACGATTCCTCCATAGTTTAGATATGGAATAGCAAAGCAAAACCAAGAAGAGGAATCCAAAGTTTCCAGGGTTTACTCACACAAATCAGTCGCTTAGGGATCGGGGATCGTTCTGCTCTCAATTCTCCACCATTTGTTGCAGTGGGGATCCTGCAACATGCATATGTCAAACCAGGAGTCCCGTGGAAAGGAAATATATACGGACAGACAGATTCTTGCTAGATGTTTCAGAGGTGTTTATTTCTCCAGCCGCAAGGCCGGGGCTCAGCGGAGGAAGTGTTCCAGTCACGGGACCAAGGGTCCTTCTGCCCGCGCAGGGAACACGAACCAACCAATGGGAACGAGGCTGAGCAGGGACAGGGAAACCCCGTGTCTGTGCCCTCAGGGCCCCTCTCCCAGGGCTACACGGCGGGGGAGGGACCCCAACAGAGACCCACACAGAAAATTCAGATGGTGTAAAGCACAAATTTGGAGATGCTTAGGGCATGAGTTTTACTATTAGCTCCATTTCTACCAGGGCTGTGATTATAAAAACATTTTGATCTTGTTATTAAAGGCCTTGTATGATGCTTTACATCTTTCAATAGTGAGGTGCTTTCTAAGGAAGAAGGTATCAATAACTTCAGGTTTCAGTTTTAAAAAATTTTTCCCTAAAAAGTAAGCCTTCTAATTTCTTTGGCAACACAGCAGCTGTATAGCTCCTTTAATCCTTGCTTGCATGAGAGGTTTTTCTCTTCTCATAGGTGAAGTAAATATCCTGTATGGTGAAAAGATGCAATATAACTGTGTCCAAGTTAACCTGTTGATAGAGCAGAAATTACTCGGTGTTTCCAATGCAATTTTTACAAACAGAATGAATTACTGTAGTAAGAACCATTTAGCTGCTTTAACAGAATTGAGTGGAATTGTAGAGTCATTCTCATCTCTGTGTTTCAGCCATTAAAGGACTCTCAGACATGGCTTGTGTTTTTCTTCTCAGCAGAAGAAAAGGGAATGAAGGGAATACTGAGAACAGTTGGCTGGGTTTTCCTAACTCCATCACTGCCTTTAGAATTATTCAAGATATTCAAAAACCACTACTAATTTACAGATAGTGTACACTAGATTGTCAGAAAAATTGCAACAGAATGCAGCATTCATTTGCACATGAAACTGGCACATTTCTAATTTAAGTACCTCTTGATAGTACTGAGCAAAAGCTGTTGCACAGATAGATATTCATTGTCTTTCCGTTTTTGCCCATTTTAGTTGCAAACAGGCAAAGTGCTTATCAATAAAACTCACAAGCTTTAAGAGTCTGTATTTTGGGCTTTCAAGTTGCCAGGCAGGACTATTGCTTATAAGTTAAGATAGCCTTGTTTAAAATGTTACAGACTTGCAAAATTGTCTAAAATCAACAAAACTCAGGTGGACGGATTTACCAGAGGTTTACTTAAAAGCTTGTACACAAAAACTGGGCTGTTTACTTCAATTTGGGAAAGCTAACAAAGGTTTTTTATTGATTGCCTTCTATCTTTAGCTGCATGCAGGACCAGTGAGCAAAACAAGTGACACTTCCACTTAAATTTTTCTGCAATGCAGAAGGATGAGTGAGAATAAACACAAATCAACAAACAAGGCGTATCTGTAGTTCCAAAAAGAAAAGGAAACAAAGGAGAAAAACGAAGATGTCTGAAATTAGTATGATTAATTATGCTAGGAGATACAAATGAACTATATTAATTTTTTCATTATTTCCATCATTTGGCCAGAAAAAAGAAAGTCTGAATCAAAGTCCTAGAAACAAATGCACTTACTATAAGAACTAAGTTTATTATAGAATGAATTGTAGTAATGATTCAGATAGTGAACAGCTGTCATTTTAAGCATTTTAGTTTTCTCTTCAGTATATGAGGTTCATCTTTCTGTTCCAGAAAAATGACAGTGATAAGTTGGCTTGCAATTGGCCTTAGAGAAGACACAGTGACAATTTCCCATCTAATTTTTTTTTTTTTTTGCTGTGACCCTGTGAACCTATCTATTACAACTAATGTACGGGCCAGATTTTCAACAAAAAGCCTAACACTTTAGAAGATCTCTCTTTCTGAGACACCGATGTAAATGGCCAGTTGTCTTTGAAAAATATCTCACCATAAGCATTTTACTGAGAGGCTGCAGCATAATCACACCTGACAGTAAGCTGTTCTCTTGAAATAACTAGACTTATTAAATTCACCTGAAATTCTTTTACTATGGGTCTGGAGCTTACAGATGCAAGCTGTCTTGTATCTGATCAGACTGGAGAGGGGTAGAGTATCTGCATGGTTCTGCCAGATAAAATACTTGATGTGATAAACAGAGAACATATCATGGCATCCAGGTTTGTCAATTATAGTCCCTGCTCAGGTCAAGGGAAAATGAGAAGAGAATACTGTTTCAACCCTGGGTTTGGGTACAACCCCTCTGTAGCTTGCAGGTACTCTGCCCTGCACTGATCCACCACTGATCTGTATTAACAGACACACCGTGGTTATAGTGGCTCTATGCGAGTTGTTTTCATCTGAAAGACTGATATGAAACTTTCTCAAGAAAAGATGATTTGCAATTTTTCAACAGGTTTAATTGAATCCAAAATTCAATTTGTTCATGCTATCTGCAGCCTTTAAACAATCAATGGCTATACAATTTCAGCAATGACTCTTTAAAATTAGAATTATTGAAAAGGTTTACAAGTAGTGATAAACAGAGTGAGGTGGTATTGATTGGCCAGTGGAAGACATTGATTTGAACTGTAAACAGGTATTATGCTAGAAGAATTGCATTACTGCACCTCTTTTTGCCACTCTTATTCTGAGTCAATTGTAAACACATTCATGCAATTTTTTTTTAATTATGGTTTTAATATGCTTTAAATTGCTTGAGGAGATTTATGGTTGAGGAAACAGGACATTATGAAAAACATCATGTAAAATGGATTGAAGTTTTCACTGTTTTTTCTTATGTAAGAGATTGTGAATGTTTATAATTTACTGAACAAATATGCTTACCATATAAATGTATGTATACTGTGCTTGCAAATTAGCTTTCTCAGTAAAGAAGAAGAGTTGTGTACATCCTTTTTCATCTAGATGTGTTCCATCCTTGCTTTAGCCAAACGAGAAATTTTTGTACTGACATTTGTGAAACATGTAAGGTATGTATGCCTATTCACATGCATTGTGTGTGTATTATTTCAGAAAAATAAACCTGAAAATTACTAGAAATCTTCCATTTTCAGTCAGGAAAAATTGAATATTTGATCTAAGTTACAATTAAATAGATTGTTATTATATCAAATATAACAAATATATCAACAACATAAATAACTAAGGGATCAGGACTAGAATAATAACAGGCACTGTTTAAACTCAAAAGAAGGTACTCTACTCATCAATGGGCTTTTAATCAAAATGTGAAGGTGCAGAATGACTAATCTAGCAACAGAAAATGGGCTGATATATTCTCATTCTAACTTTAACTGGTAGGTAAATAACTAAATGGGAAAAAAAGGGAAAGCTACAGAAAGAAGGTTACACATAAGAGTAAAACCACGTAGAGAATAAAAAGAGAATTAAAAGAGATAAAAGATGAACAAGCAACACTTCTGCACAGGTTTGAGAAAATTCAGTGAAACTTTAGTTTTGCGAAAAGAAGATTGAAAGTTCCTGGCATACTTAGAATCCTCCCCTTCACATCTGCTACAGGAGTCTTGGTTTTGTCTGCTGTTGTTCATCCCTTCTTTCATCAGCATGGATCCATGTTGCTAATTCTGTACTTGCTCTGTGTGCAAGTCTCTTATCTATGTCAGTTGAAATGTCAAGCATGAAATGTGTTTAGTATATGAAACAGTTTTCTACTGAGAGGAAAATTTTGCCTCAGTTTTGCCTTCAGGCTTAACTCAGATGTGACCTTAGAAAAGCATAAACAAATCTGAGCACTTGGAACAAAGTTTGAGTCACAACTTTTAAGGAGCTGATTGCCACCTCAGACTGACTGTATACTCACCAATTCTGGTGGATTCTGTGCAATGACACCCACTGGACACATTTCTGAGAGGTAGTTTAAGCCCTCAAAGTCTGTCACTATGCGTCACTTTGGTAGATGTAGGCTCTAAAACAGTTAAAAGGCATCACAGTTCTATTTTTTACTGGCCTCAGTAGGAGCTGAAAACTGCAAAATCCAGAAATGGGATGTAAATATCTAAACGACAGCTGGTGGTTTTGAGAAACAAGGTTACTTATTCAACTTACATAAAATCTAATGGCTAAAAATCCATTTAAATCTAAGCCCAAAGTTTAGGAAAACTGTACTTATAACCCCTGGCAGCTCTATATTTTTCTTTCTTTATACATCCATTTTTAAAAGATCATAGGGCTTTTTCACTTTTATTCCCAGTTTGCTGTTTGCTGAATATTCACCACTGTAGTGCAGCATAACTTCATCATTTATCTGCAATTTTGCATGTGTCCACTATAAGAAGTTCCCTTCTGTTACATTTGAAAAAGAGACTGGTTTGTCTTTTTATAAGTTTTCTCCACCTGTGTTTATGGAAAGTGTAGTGAGGAATTTGTCATTTGCTGAAGTCATTGAGGAACATAACAGATGCCAAATTTTACAGCATATCCTCACCACAACATGATATGGAAGGGACTGAAGTGTCAAAAGAAAATTTTTTTAATTCGGTGTGCAGACATGACTTGTTTCATAAAGCTTCAAAATTTTATGTCAGCTTCACACAAAATTGTTTCCAGTAAGACCTAAAAACACACCAGTGTTTTGTTGATTGTCTGCTTCTATTGCCCATTCACACACATTCCACACAAACATACAAAAGGGTGAGGACAGTAGGCATTCTGAAGATGTTGATTATTATTTTTTTACAGATATGTTTCTGCATTTCTAATTTGAGACCATCCTTACACAAAAGAAGGGTGTACTCTTTCAAAATCCCAGATGTGAGAGCAATGAATGCTGAGCAATGCCACTTTCTGCTCTGATGGGTATTGGCAATGGTTGGACATGCTGGTGAGACATAAGCTTTCTTTCTTTTATAAACACAAAGAACACATTCTAGAAACACCAGAAACCACAAAAAACTTGGGGACAGAAACTAAGGAGTACTAGTACCTCAAAAGGGAATGAAACTGTCTTGGATGAGAGATAGTGGTTCAGAAGCTGCAAACAAAACTCTCTGAGGGCAGCTGAAGGGCATGGACCTGGCTGGCCTGCAGACACCTGATGGGCTATGGCACATGGTCCATGCTGGCCCCTTCATATTTATTGCCAAAATGAATTTGAGTCTCAAAATTTGCCTGAATACTGTAAAAAGTAATTATTCATTTGAACACTTCCTTTGTAAATGCTTTTATTGGTATTCAGAACTCGTACTTTATTACTGTTCTGCTTCGAAAGCTTGAGTCATCCAGTCAAGGTGTAGAAGCTATACTTGATAGTCTGGGTAATCAATAATTCAGGACTCTATTAAGCCAAGACAGACTAACAGCTGTCTGTTACACAGAGAAGTTTGAATTTCAGAGACAAAGTCTAGTGTTGCTTTTTTTATGTTTGCTAAATGCTAACCAGAATTAGGGTTTGGTATGTTTTATGATTGCAGTTTTGTCATCGGAACTTGCTGTTTCCAAGATTTTTTTTGCCAGAATTTACTCTTTATTTAAATCAAAAATGTTGATATTAATTTCATTTGGATACCTACATGACTGGAGATTTCATCTGAATTAGTAGGCTTTTTTCTCTTAAGCAATACAGATGCAAACAGCAAGAGATACACTCTTCTATTGCCAAAACATCCAGATGCCAACTGCATAGGAACAGATGCAGTGCTCTATTCCGCAAACAGTTTGAAAAAAAGGCTCTGGAAGGTGTAATGTGATCCTTTATAGCAATGGTACATTAAGTGTGAAATGGAAAGATGTGATCAAGAAAACCATAAAAATTTGACTACTGCTTTTGCAATTCAGATCATAAAGGCAAGGTACTGACTCAGACTGTAGATATTGTCATGTTACTGACTGCCCACAAATTTACCACAGGCTGCTGTCCAAATGCAAAAAACTGTAGCTTTAAGGCAGTCAGGAGAGCAGATTAACAGTTTCTATGTGATTTTGTAACACACTGAGATGTATGGAAAACATTAAATAAATTAAAATTAATACTATTTAATTACATATGAATGCAAATTTATTTAAATTTGTGGTCATGCAATAAACCCTTTGCAGATTTGCAAAGCGTGTTATAAAACGTCAGATCTTTTATTAAATTTCCTTCAGTAAGTTTTCCTTAATTTTAGAAAATACTGAGTACTTATTACCGCAGGCCTGGTTCCTACGGTATATCACCGTGTCCCGCAGCTATAGGGAGGAGGAGGAGGAGAAGATCCAGCAGGCAGGAATTGTGCAGCAAGATTGATTTATTTAATTATTTTACAAACTCTTTTATAGACTTTTTTCTTCATAGTCTAATTGGACAAAGGACCAGCCACCCCTTGGGGGTGATTGGCTAAAATCCTAAAACATCCATTATCAAAATATTTTTCCACTATACCATAAACAAGACTTTCCAAGGTTGCAGGTGGCTTGGTTGTTTACATACTCTGCTACCTCTTCTGTGAGAGAGAAAAGTCTCTCATGGACTTAGAAAAATAACAAGAAGATCCTCACTAACAGCATTTTTGTACCTACAAGTACTCACAGTGGAGTAAACCACAATACAAAGGAAGTTCCTCTCCTTCTTCATCCTTCTCTCTACATGTAAGTTATACAGTAGGGTGAGACAAACTCCTTAGTTACACTATAGATTATTACACATAGCCTTGATTCCAGGGCACTGGTCCCAAAACTAGGAGTAGGTTGTGGAAGTAATTCAGCTCTGAAGCTTGGTCTGTGTGGACTAAAGAGTTCACACATGTTAAGATGAACTTGTGTGGCTGGAAGGGTCACGTGGCACAAAATGTCCTTGTCTGGAGTGTGAATTCGGAGTGGGCAAGGTCAAGACTGAATGGATTATTTTCAGCCCAGGTGAGGTCTAAGCCATATCTTGGTACAGACTGAAACTCCTGAGGCTTTATGTTAATTGACTGAAACTGTGACTGAATTTGGGAAGAAGAATTAATCTCCCTTCAGCCCTAGCAAATATGTTTCTTACTGGAGAATGCTTTCTATTTTTGTAAAGATCACAGATTTAAACAGGAACAACACCACCCAAGCTGATCCACCACTCTGAAGAAATAGGTAACGATGCTTAATATAGAACCCCAGCTGTTCTGAAGTCTTCTATCTTCTTGGATGATTTTCCTAGCCACTTTGGTGTTGTTCCCAGTGCCCTGAGGACACTAACAGGTCATAATAACCCAGCCCACCCTCACTTGGGACCTACACCCACACCCTCTGCCCATGGGCCCAGGAACATAATTTCAATGCAGCCCTGGGCCTCCAGCTCTTCCCTGGGCTGAGCTGTAGGTGTGCCTGTCTCCAGCCCTGTCTATGGCTATATTTCTTGACAGGGCCTTGGATCTGTACTGTAAGCAGCCTGACTCCAGACCTGTTTTCTGGTTGGATCTCTCAGACTTGTAGCTCCAGTCCTGCCTTTTGGCCCCGTCCTATCCTGCTCCTAACTGGCCCTCCTGAATGAACCCCAGCCCTGGTTTGTGGCTTGCAGTGTGTTGATGCCCTCTAATACTTGCACCTGACTGCCTTCCATGATTAGGGGCTGTGGGATGTCACCCACTTGTGAGGGATGATGCCTGTGTCTGGTCACCTTTAGCTCCTGGCTCCTCCTCCATGTGGGACAGTCCAAGTCTTTCTGCTCCCTGGCAACTGTAAGAAAGAGGGACACGGCTACTGTGTTCTCCTTAGGAATGACAGGGGCATGGTGTGTGCACCGAGAAGGGCTGGGAGAAGTAGGAAGAAGAAGAGCCTTATCAGGCTGAGGAATGGAGTGCTGAGTACTCAGCCTCACCAATGTTGTGGCATTTCTCTTTGCTGACAAACATGCCCCTTTGAGGAGATAACAAATGGATTTCCCACAGGAAGACCCTGTTTAGAGATCATACTTGGCATACTCTTGAGTCTCCCAAGTCCCCTTGGGGATCTGTGTTTCCACAGGGCTCACAGCAGCAGTAATTATCCAGTGCAGAGTCTACTTCTCACCATGTTTCTGTCATGACATCAGCCACTTCACTAGAGCACCTATATTAGTGTTTTGTGATTTTTCTGTATTTTTACTACTTCTACTTTTTAAACTGTAATTTTGGAGTAGCCATGAACACTGGCAACCAACACTTTGTCTCTGACTACCAACCATCTGCATAACCTAACCATAACCTCGGAAGCAGCCTGCCTAGATTTGCGTGGCAAAACAACAGCTGACAAAAGTATTGAAATCCCCCCTACACATGGGATGGTCTGGCAGGACTGGAGGCTGCTGGCAGATCAGAAAGAAAAAATGCTGTTGTGGGCAGACTCAGACTGCTCCTTCAGACATTCCCAGGAAATAAATACCTTTTACTATTTTAACATAATTAAGAAACACAAAAAACCCCTTGCATTTCTTTTGTCGCCTGCCACTGTGCTACCTTAAGTGCTAAAACCAAACATCAGGTAATTTAACCACAAATCACTGGGAAAAAAAATATTTTCCTCCTAGAATAATTTCAAAATAATTTTTATGCTGAGTTTCATGGCTGAGATATTTCAGTGTGGTGATTTCCATCTTAATGGCTTAATCAAACTATTTTTAAGGTTTATGTCATTTCTTATTTGTCTGAACTACTTACTGGGTATAAAATATCTGTGCAATTCATTATTCCTTTTATATTTTTGAAAGAAGATGGCTGTCTGGTAGAATTGGGGCTTTTTAGGACAGTTCTTTGCTTCTAAAGTGAATAGTGTTTTTGAATTCTAGATATAGGATTTAAACTTCAAAGCCTTTTTTGTTCCTTTATTGCTTTGTCCTCCAATAACAGACCATTTTGTATGTGTGTATATATATATATATATCTGTACAGAAACAACCTTCAAAGATCATAGGAAATTATTTTAGTAATATCTCAGAAGGTGGCCTCAAACAGCAATTTTTATTACTGCAAGGGATGCTATAAAATAGATTTTTGCTTTTATCTGCTTCCACATTGAATTCAGACTTTTCTCTGTCAGGGACAATGATATTAATACTGCTTTATCCTCTAACTTACTCCTCACTGGTTCCCTCCTGTCTCACAGGCTACGTAAGACTTTGGGAAAGAGTCTTCTAACAAAATTTAATGGTAAATCTGCCATTTTTTTATGAACTCAAGTTCAGTGTATTATAAAGAATGGAAAAGATACACCATTATTTTTTGTTCTGAAAGACAAGTACAACCCATATAAGTTCAAAATTAATTATGCTGAATTATTTATCTGTACTAATGGAGACTTTTCACAGAAGTAAAACTGGGCATATAGGTAACAAGTCTGTTGAGACCTGATGGAGGGTAAAAAAGAGTAGTGCTGTCTTTGTTTGGGGAACTGCAGGTTAAAAATCTTGATTCAGTCAAGTATTTTAGTACTTTAAGCCTATCTTTAAGCAATTTGCTTCCTTGTGTGTGTTATTGCTATGAAAAATTTTGTGGCTAAGTCTGGGAATACATTCCCAAATCTATGAAACAAATGGCTTTATCACAGTCTCACAGGAAGCCTGTTGCAGCCTTAGGAATCGGATTGCCTCCTTATTATGAATCCAATACCATGACCTTAAATTAATTTCTTTTATGGCTGTTTGGATAGGAAAATCTTGGCCTCTGTATATGCATGCTGGCTTCTTAGCTCTATACTGATGGCAGGATTACAGATTCCAGCAGACAGGTCTATTTTTCTTTTTGTCTGTACTGTCCTTCAGCATTTGCACCAGAGTCAGTTAATTTTCTGTTTCTGACTGAGGGCAAGTGATTGTACTAATCAGATAAAATAGATCTCAAGTAAACATAATGGATATAGGCTCTTTTAAGCCTATTGAGACACAGCAGAAGAATCAAGGAGCAATAAGAAGATTTCTTTGTTCACAAATAGTCTGATATGCTAGTGAATAGCAAGAAAATTCATGTTAAATTGTCTGAGATTGATCTGGGTGTACACAGATATCTTAATGATGCAATTTAAACTAAACTTCATTGCAGTTTACTAAATAAAATTGTGGGGGACTGGGGGTTGTGTTTGAAGATTTTACAACTTGAAAATGAAAGGTGAGAGATGAATTAAAAGAAACTCATCTGTGCTGAGAAAGAAACAGTGTTACTTCTAGTGAACATAATCTAGGTGAGACCTATTATATTCAGTTCATGCTACTGGTGGCAGAAATAAGGGGTTAGTGCAAGTTAACCAAGCATTTCACTGGGAGAAGACAATTTCTGCCTCCAGAATGATCAAATCACTTATTTGGGCAATGTAAAGACCCTGCCTGAACAGAACATCTCTCAAAAAACAAAAGGACACTTTTTAATATTACTTCAAGCTATCCTGTTCCTTTTTTGCAGTTTGCAACTAATTAATTTTGGGGATAATGGGAATAACATACCACACTGCCTTTTAGAGTGAGGTTTACTGTATAAAAAATACAAATAAATTGGAAATTGTGAGTACAACTTCTGTTTCAGACTTGAAATCACTCTTTCAAAATGTTTGTATTGCACATTCTTGTAAGTTGCTTTCACCTTCTCTTTAACAGTGGTTAGTAGATTTTTGTAGTATAATATAATTTTTTCATCTAAGTAAAAAGGATTAAAATCAAAAGTCTTTAAAAATAGTGGAAATTCTGACATATCCTTCACAATGAAAAAGAATAATTCTTTTTTTTTTAAGTTTCACAGGTGATTACTGAAACAACAGACTTTTCACTGTTTTGTGTCTGGAAAGTTACTGATTACAAATTAAGAAAAAATATCAGTACTGAGAAAATACTTTTGTTAAAGGAGATATATTTTATATTTTATATTTTATATTTTATATTTTATATTTATTTTATATTTTATATTTATTTTATCAAACCATTAAAAACCCTTGGTTATTATGCTGTACTTTGCAAATACAATATAATGCAAAAATAATGAGCCTTTTTCGAAATCATAGCATCTTAACTTAAAATCTCTGATGTTCCTAATCTCTCTTAATTATATTCCCATCTTGTTTTGACTGGGAACAAAGCAAGTCCTTCAGAATGCCCATGGGAGCTCATCCAGGTGCCACGCTCCCCATGCCTGTATCTCCTCTGGCTGCAAGCAATTTCTGAATCACTCTCTCACTGTCCTTGCTGATTGCTAAAATTGTATCTCTCCAGGGATGTGGGAACTGCTAACTCATGCCTCCTGTTGAGAAGAGAGGTGGTTTCCTAACACATCCCTGACTGCAGTGCCTGAGCAGCCATCAGTGAGCTGGCAGTGGTGACCCAGCACCTGCCACCATGGCATCACCTTTTCTGGGTGGCGAGCTCTTCCTCACTCCTCTGAGGCTCATCAGGAGCCACCTCTGAGGAGTCCATGAGCTTCTGGGTTTGAGAATAGCACAATGCTGTCCCTGCATGAAGGAACGTCCCTGGACATCCTCCAAGGCCCACCAAAACTCCTGATGTGGTCCTGCTGGTGTGTGCTGCTGCCCTGCCAGATATCTCCCATGGCACTTGTGAGCCTAGTGCCACTTACCCCTGCCCTTGGCATGTTGACTTCCAGTCCTGCAGCTACCTGACAAAGGAACGCAAGGATCTGGAACAGCAATTTATCTTCAGGACAATGCAGTTGGGTAACAAATTCTTTATTTCTAGTTCAGCATCTGATTGGTTGTGAATTTTCACTAGCACAGGGAGCTCTGTCTAGAAAATAGTAGAAATCATTTCCCTCAAATGGCTGTTTTCATACAGCTGGAAGGCAATTATCACTTTAGGTAGGCCTGAGAGGTAAAATGTACTAAATACATAGTATAAATGAGGCCTGAAAAGTTATTAAAGGAATATAGAAATTACCTTAAAGGTGTTGTTGCCATAACTTATATTGAAGGATATTTTCTAAGGCTAATTGAAGTATGGTTCAGAATGAAAATTAAGAGAATATTTTGAAACAGAGAGTGAAAGTTAACTTATCATTTTAATTAACACAGTTAATTCAAATAGAAATAATTTGATAGAGCTTCTGAAAATTAAAAAACTCATACCTTTCCCCTTAAATTATTTTTTTTAACTTAGTGTTTTCTTGTTTGTTTTTTATTGAAGGCTGCTAATTTTCTTAGTGTTTGTACTGTATGAATGGCTAAATGAAACAAATGTATTTTTTATGTGTATGTTTTCTGGCAAGCATAATTATAACAATTCCTATTTTTCAAGTTTTTCAAATTTCACATGATTAAATATCAAAGATCTTCCATTAAAAAAAAAAAATCCCTCATTCTGAAAGCATCTACACAATTCTGTTATTCTGAAACCTTTTAACATCATGGGATAGTAATATTAAGACCATACATTTAAGAGAAATTGAGAAATGTTTCTTGGTATTTTTAAAAATAAGATAAAAATCCAAATACTACTAATTAAGTTTAAAAACACTGGTTTTTAAGCATAAACTGAGAGTTCTTCTAGAAGTATTTTCAGATATATTTGTGTTAGGAGTCATGATTTTAAATAAAATTTAAATGTAATTTTTTAAAAATTACTTTACACATTACTTTATACAAGTACTTCATACAAGTATTTTTTATAAATAATGACTTCACTAACTGTCAGTTGAAAATAATTAATTTCGATAAGATATGAAAAAGAGTTAAAACAGGGTAAAAATGGGAAGCCAGGGAAAATGCTAAGCTTTTTTGTCAGTCAGTGTTCACATTGTTATAAGACATGTTCACAAGTTCACATTGTTATAAGACCAGAGACAGTATAAGCAGTGTTATAAGACCATTCCCTATAAAAAATTACTTTTAAAAAATTGAACTAGAAAATACTGAATATAAAGAACATAAAATAGAAAATGTATGCATAAGTAAATAATTTTTCATAATCAACAATTTTGTTATAAAAACTACATGATACGAATGCTGGTACATAGCTTTAACACAATTTAAAGGACATTAGAAATATTTTTGATAAAAAAGTTTCTAAACTTCATTGACAACTGCCCTCAGAATTATTAAGTAAAATTCCACTAGATAGTCATAGTATTTTGACCATATAAATACAAAATCCCATAAAGTCCATGTCTCTAAAATAGCTTAACCTTTTCTAGAGCCAGGAGGGGATATATTTGCAGTTCTTGGAGAAATCAGGTAGAAGAAGCATGGTGCTAGCTGTATCTCATTTTGAAGAAGTTTCACTGGGGAGGAAAGATCAGCTTAATTCAAGAATGCCAAGTTATATGAAGCACATCTTAGTGATAAGCCAGCAAATGTTCTGCATGAGAAGGTTTTCTGCAACTTTTAAAAACAGGGTGTCCAAGAAGTCTTGTATGAAATGGTTAGCTGTCTTTATCCATAAGTCAGTAGTTCTACTGATTTGATAAAGTCTGAAATATTATTAATTATACTCTCTAGCCACAGAATGGTGTCAGAAGGGAACTTGAGAGTAAGTGTGAACATATACTGAGTTTTAAATCTGCTTGCTTGTGCTCTCTTAATTTCCATTGTTGGACACTTACCAATACATGTTTTGAGATGCCAATACAAAGTGGGGAAATCTAATATGTCATGTACAAAGGACTGACATTTAAAGGAATAGATATTTAATCTAAGCATCCCTTTATGAATAGGGTATTCTGAAGCACACAGACAAGAATTATTGAACCTGGATATTAAGCAAACTCAAGTCTGAATGTTGGATCATTAATGTGAGCCATACTGCATTAGTCATTATATTGATTGATAGTTATTATTGAAGTTAATTTTGTTGTCTGATAATTATTGGGTACTTACCTTAGAGTCAATGAATTCACATTAATCAAGTGCTGACTGTGGAAATGACCATGGGAAATGCATAAAGATGACCTGGCTGACTACTATAGGTAATTATTAATATTTCTAGTTATTAAATTTTCTCAAAGGCAAGCCAATAAATTTATTCTAATCTAGTAATTTGTCTACTCAGTGTCTTCAGCATGTTACTTAGGAATTCCAATCCAATGGTCTTAATACAAATAACACTGAAGTGATTTGACCTAGTTCTAACAGATATGATTTTATCATTTGGGAGTGAGGGAGAACAGACAGACTGTGGGACTGGTACCTCAGGATGTTTTTTTTTTCTTAAAACAAGCTTCTAGAATAAGATCTTTCAGTTTCCAGTTGAGAAAGAATATGAGAATAGAGGGAAATAAGATAAAACTGTTGAAACAACAACATTTTTATAAAAATAAAAACCTAAATCATAGTATCTTGGGAGCTCAGTTTGGGCCTCCTGAAAGCTTTCAGTTTGTCCTCCCAATTAGTCATTATTAATCTTGGACATCATCTAGTCCAATCACCCTCCTCAAACAGTATCAACTAGAATAGTTTGTCCCAGAAAATATCTAGTCAAGTGTTCAGTATTTCCAGGGGTGAGACTTGCACAACATAAGTGAGCAACCTGTTCCAGTATTTGACCACTCTCACAGTAAAAAAAAAGCTTTTTCATTTTTTTCTCTGTAATTTCCTATATTTCTCTTTGTGGCCATTTGTGCTGGTTTTGGTTGAGGTAGAGTTAATCTTCCCTACCTTTATTTTCCATTGCAACCAATTTATGAAAGAAAAAGGTGACCATGATAAACATCTTTGATGCCTTAGGATTTTAGCTTTTATATTTTTCATATCCCGTAATGCTTTAGTGTGTAACTCTAAGACTCCATATAGCCTGTTAGCTACTGTTCTCCCATTCTGGTCAGACAAAACAAATCCTCTCTAGGCTCAAACTTCAAGGACACCTTACTGTCCCAGGCCCCGAAATATGTAAACAAAGCCTCTGAAGGGGGGAACAAACTTGGAGTAATGACTTCATTACCTGAAATTGTAATTGGAGAATTAACCCCAAAATTCAAATGGACCAAACTTATAAAAGTATGAAAACCCGTGACCCTTTTAGGTGTAGCCTTTCTGAAGGCTTTTGACTGCCCAAGGTATACCTTGGAGTCCCTTCAATAAAGTCCTGCTTTTATCCTCTTAATTTTGTCTAGCCTCTGTTTTCAGGTAGCCCCATCAAGGCATCATTTTGGTTAATGTCTACACAAGCCAACATCATAATTTATGTCTTTAACACATTTAGTCTGAGAATTCCCACTAGTTGATTTTATATGCATGCATGGTTCCATGCTTTTTTCTCACTCTTAATTACCCTGATTTTCTAACCACACTAGTGTAGAGGGGTTTGTCCTGACAGTTTCATTTTGGAACATCAACACATGTGAAAGACTACCTTTTTAGAAATAAGGTTTGTAAATTGAAATTGTATTTCATTAGGATAGACTGAGGATATATATCTGTACGTATCTATATCTATATCTATATCTATATCTATATCTACATTTATCACCTATATCTATATCTATTTATGTCTATATCTATATTTATATCTATATCTACATTTATCACCTATATCTATATCTATTTATGTCTATATCTATATTTATGTCTATATCTATATATCTATATATCTGTTTCTATATCTATATCTATATTATCAATTGCACAGAAACAATTTTTTCCTTAAGCATGGAGAATTCACCATGGGCATCATTGTTACCCTCACTCCACCAGAGCAGTGCATATAGGTGATTTGGCACCCTGACTTTTTGTGCAGCTCTGGCTTAAATTCAAAGAAAGTGTTACCTCCAGGGGCAAAGCTGTGCATGTGCAGCTCCATGGCATGTTCAAAGCCAGGCCAGGCTTGCAGCTCTCACGGGGTGAGAGCAAAGGCAGCACTATGCCCCACATCTCCATGGCAAGGCAGTCATAGGTAGACACCATGCGGTGACACTGGACAAGTTCTGAAATACGTTCCCAGCAAAAAAAAAAAATCCAACTGCAAGAGGATAATTAGAGTAATTTGGTGACTTGAATTTTTTGGTTGAGGAAAGCTCAGGCACAACTGTATTTAAGATTTTATGAATTCAATTTGCCTAATGAGGTGCAGCAGAGGTGACAGCATCCCTAGCGCAAAGTGTGTATTTAATTTTGACAAGTTATGCATGGCCAGAAACAACAGCAATTTCCTTTTGACAAACATTATTACTTATAAATCACACTAGTGGCACAGCAGCATTAGTGCAAAAGGATGAGCAGATTAAGTAAAAGCTACCTTATCCTATTCCCATCTCTCATCCCTCAGGTAGTTGAGACAGCTGTTTAGCTTTGGTCCTGTGGCAGATGGCACCCATTTTATTCTTCTCTTAGGGATTCCTGCATCCTTCCCTTTACTGTTGTAACAGGTCTGGGCAGGCTGTGTGAGGGCCCATGGCACCAAGGGAGGCTCAGGGAGTCAAGAGCCATTGAGCTCAGAGGTCTTTGCAATATTCAGTATTTGAGGAGGCTTTGCTGGAGAGGAGCCTGTGCTCTTGAGAAAGAGAAAGCAGGACTGTGGGAGTGCCCAAGGAGCAGCTCCCAGACAGCATCAGTAAAAATGTAAAGGTGAGAGACTGTAAATGTACAGAGCATAACTGTGTCCTTAGTGATGAAGTGACTAGGTAGCCTCTTGGGTTGGGTACCGCACTTTACAACATGGCAAAAAAAGTCTTAAAACTTGGGAAACGTTCCCATTAGGACATTTAAAAAAGAATCTTAAGACTATATCTCTTCCTAAAAGTGGACAATTTAAACGAATATTAGAAGCTAAAGCACCCACCTATTTGAAATACTTCTTTATCACAAAAGCCAGCTGTATGTAAAACAAGCTTTAAGTTGTTACAACTGCCTTTCTGCAAATTTGTCATCATGCTATGGATGCCTTGTAAAAGTTGTACAAACTTGAATGTCACTTAGCATGATTCTTTTTGCAAGTAAAATTGTGTTGTTGAAAGGTTCAAAAGGGAAAGAAACCACAAAAAGGAACTGTTCTGTCTAGTAAAGACCTGTGTAAGTATTGTAACAATATTTCTCTGACATCAACTCAGGATAAAGAAATAACTGTGTTATTGTGTATTTTTATAACAAAAATAAATTCTGAAATCATCTAATCTTGGAGCAGCAACAACTGTTTAATTTTTTTTGCTGAGAAATGGGAAAGAGGAATTTTTTCTCCATGTGATTTAACAAAGGTGAAGTTTAGCGTAGTTTTTAAGACAATATATGAAATATGTTTTAGCTATGCAGGAACATACCATAGTCTGACCACACCTGGCCCAGCACCCCATTTTGGTTGGAAAAACCAGCAGTGATGTGCTGCAGGGGGATCACTATCACTCTGTAGTGTTATGACACTACTCTGACAGCTTTTCTCACCACAAAGTGAAGGGGGATACTAAGCACTAAAAGGGCTGCTCAAAACTAGTACCTGTCATAAGGAAATAGCATTCTTATTCACTGTTGTAAGAACTTAGTGCTCTTAGTCCCTATACAGAGTCATCACCTCATGATGATCTTTCTCTTTGCAAGGGATTATAAAACTGTCTTTACTGGGTGAAGCTGTTTAAGCATATTTGTTATCTTGAAGAAGAAGCTGCAATTATAATCATCTGATCAATATGGCTCTTCTCCTTTGTTTATATCTGTAAAGGCCAATCTATATGTGTAGCACATCTGTATCTATATCTAATCTATACTGATGAATAAGTGTATTTATTAATTGTTATATATGAAATCCATCAAATTGGCCTTTGCATGTTAAATGCCCTGATTTTGCATGATAAGATGTTAAATGTCCTGGTTTTACATTTTGCATATTAAATGTTTTAATTGCCAAATTAATATTTAAATACTTAAAATGTCCATCAAACCAGTTAAAGATATAAAGTTAATTCTCAGAACCATTTAATCACACAGTTTCTAGTTAAAAATCCCTGTCGATAAAATATTCCCAAATTTAATCCCTTCCTTAAGCCTTAAACTTACAAATGTATCGTTTCCTGCACATACCCAAGTTATCCAAATTAATTAGTATGTTTTAAAAAGATTCTTAAAGTGTTTATGGTTCTGTTTTAAAAGTTCCTTAAAATGACTGTTGATTGTTCTGTTTTAAAAGTTCCTTGAAGTCTTTGTAGTGCAGTTTAATGCTTTTGTTAGTTGTCCTTAAGTTCTACAAGTTCCTAAGCCCAGCTCCAAGAGCAGACTTCTAACTGTCAAGGGCTATTTTTAGTTTCCTGTCCATTACCCTGCAGCTCAGCCCCATGGCAACATGAATGTCAATGAGGACATTTTCCCACCTTTCAAGCACCCGAGACAAGAAGCCAGCCATTGGCTGGATCTAATGACCTCACTTTAAGACTCCACCAATCGCACCAGACCATGGGGGCTGGATTGTGGGTGGACCTGGGTGGAGCATGGACGTTATAAAATAGAGTGTACAGCTCTGGAGTTTGCATTTGCCTCGTATTCCCAATGCTGGTCCCTCCTGCCTTTATCTCCCAGAGAGACCATTTTAATTCTCTAACTTTGGACTAGCCAAAGTTAAGCCAGTGTTGCAGGCTTCCTGTACTGGGGCCTTGTGCTGGTTAGGCCTAAAGGTCTCTAATCGCTGTGGACCCAGGTTTTGGGATTTTTACTTGTGGATTTTCCCGGACTGGATTATTTTAACTTTCATTAAGTTTTTTAAATTATTATTTTAATAAAACAGATATTAATTTTTAATTAACATCAAGAGTGGTCTCATTCTTGACATTAATTTATATTGTTATCCTTTATAAAACTCTTAATTATATTCCTGTATATAAGGTAACCCTCCAAAATTCTTTTGACAGTCATAAAAATCTTCACTTTTCTCTGTTGAATCGCATCATTTAAAGTTCAAATATTTCTGTTCAATGATGCAATGAACTAGATGTAATTTAAATACTGAAAGATAAAATTTTCCACTTAGCAAGCTGTGAGGATTAGGAACAAAGGAATAAGGAATGTAGCATAAAAAGGACCATGAAGATCCACTGAATTTCTGATGAAGAAAAATTCATCAATGTATGCTCATCAAAAATGATCATTACAGAAAGAAATGGGAATTTAGGCATAGGACTTAAAATAGCTATAAGAATGGTTCATTCATGGAATTGAAGTCATCCAAACCACGTGTGTTAATAAATGTGAGTAGGTGAAACAGTGAATAGATGAAAGGGCAGTTGATAGAACTACCATCTCAAATTATTTTGTCTTGTGGGGAAAAAAAAAAAAAAAGATTCTGTCTGGCCTTGATAATTTTTGCTTTCATGATTAGCTAGCAGAAAATCCATTGAAATATAATTCCACCAAGTTTGCTGGTTGCTTTCCATAGTTTCACGTAGATGTTTTGTGCTTTTAAATTCAATTTCATGATGTATAGCAAAGTTAAGTTAAAAGAAAACTTAAACTCAGACAAAAAGCATGAGAAACAATACATTCATGAAACTGAAACCAAAAAAATGCAACCACAGTTGTGACAAAGTAGTTAATGGCCTGCCATGCACTGTGAACATTATTTTTAGAATACAAAAACAGAAAATAGAAATTAATTCTACATGCTTCTGGCTTTGCGATCTGTAATTCTTTGTTTATACTTGTAGATAGAAATTTCAATAAAAATTATTTATACGTTCAGATAATATGTAGGTCCTTCAATTTTATAGAGAGTAAAATATCCCAAAAATATTAGGTAGACCAAATAACTTTTTTTTTATATGCGCAGAAATTAATCTGGTAGGTACTTAAATTCTCTTTTTAAAACATTTTTCCAGAAATTATGTGTAATTTCAATACATGCTACTACCATTTATTTAGGTCATCAGACACTCAATATATTTCTTCAAGAAGCACCTGAGATGCTGTAGGTGGAAGAATTTGCTTGAGGAATAATATTCGAATACTGTTTCTAAGCATAGGTTGTTGGTACTCAAGAAGCATCAGTGATGCTTTCAAAATCTTGAAAAGGCTTATAAGCATATTTAATTTTTCCTAAAATTGGATTTTATAAAACAATTCCTTTTATTAGATTGTCACACCTAACAACAACCACCTACTGCTTTTCTTTTGCTGCATAAGTTTAGCTCAATAGGGGTCTTTTCATGCTTGCAAAATATGGGTTTTATTTAAGTTTAGGAAGTACAGATCCTAAGGAAGGATATTAACGATCACATAATCCTCTCCTGTCTGCCTCTCTCAATTTGTTATACATTGAGTAGTGGTTTAATATTAATAATGATTCTGTTTGTTCCAAAACAAGCTGAGAGAAATGAAGAAATGTCCTGTTGGCTAAGCAACAAGTTTACCATGTATAGTATAGGTCTTTTATAGTTATGTTATGTCAAATTCTAATACATTTCTATGTTTTACAGGATTTTCTGGTATCTAGATCTTGCTGGAAGAGTGGTTTCCAGGTTTCTTTGTGGTAGTGTGATTTGTGAATTATTCTGGGAAGCCGATTGGCTACAGTGGGTGCACTGATGAACATGCCCCTGAATTTTCCCTGTGTACACATATGGATATGTAAGTTCATGGCTTGTTTCTTCTTACAACCACAGGAGTTCTGTTGTGCAACAGTTACTCAGATTATGGTACCATATTCATGTGTTATGATTCTGTCAATGTAACTGTTTCTTAGGGCACAATTTTGGTATATGAACTCTTTAAATGTAATTTGAGAATACTGCTGTAGCAGACTGATTCACAATTAGTCCTTTAACTGCTTACAACTAATAAGATCATGTCAGTAATAAATTGGTCCTGTCAGGTTAACATCAAGAGAAAACCTTTGAGAAGTAAATGTGCTTAACAAAGGGAGTAGTAATATGTTTTGTTCAGCTACCTTTACATGAGAACATAAGGTGGACTTTAGCAGATTTAAAAAGTTATTTTGTCACCATTTTCTTGGTGTGGAGAGCCGTTGTATTGAAAAATATATTTTGAAATACACTATGGCCCAGATACATTGCTTTACATGTCAGAAGGTTGCATAGGAGGTAACCCCTATGTCATCAGTGCGCTCATGCTTACTTTGCCTCTTGCAAGGAGTTTCCAGGAGACTGCAATGTGTTGCCAGCTCCTGAGGGCAATGTTAATTTTCCATAGGTTCCTGGAATTAGGGACAACTTTACACACTACAGGACATTAATTATTGTTTAGAAGTACTAAGAAACTATCCTGAAATTCAAATTATTTATCCTGAAATTATGAATAATCTTCACCTGCTCCAATCTCTTCAGATTGTTCTATCTGTAAGGAGCCGTATGGATCAACTTAGACTGTTGGTGTACATGGCAGGTGTTAAAGTCAGCAGTCCGGAGTTTCTATTTCACATTGCACTTCTGTGTAGACTTCCATAGGAATAGAGAAATCATATAGACACTTTCAGAAAACAGTTATCTGCTTTATACATTTCAAGAACTTTTTAACATCGGGTTATAGGTAGCTTTAGCAAACTGCAAATGTACAGGAAAATATTAAATATAGTTTTAGTACCCATTTTCAGGTAAAAAGCTAAAATAAGTATTTTAGGATTAAGCACAGTTAAACCAAACATTTGTAGTAAAACTACAGTGGCCAGCAACAGGTACACACAGAATAAAGCATTTAAAGATGATAGTGGTGATAAGTGAAGTGTTAACGAAATATAAGTTCACAATAAACAAACATATGGTGCAGTGTGAAACAAAGCACTATACTAGTTTGAACTTTTAAATTGTAGCTGTTCATACATACAGTACTCTGAAATCTATTAAAAAATTTTATGTTTTTACAAAAATAGAAAAATACATTTAAAAAGCAACACAGCTCTGTAAATCTAGGATACATTAAAGCTACTGAAGTGTATAAGAGCATAAAGTTCAGCAAGTTTTGTAGCTGAATATACCATTTACAAACACACACTGTAGGTACTTCAAGGAAGAATAATTGTCTGTAAGAGAAGAGAGAGAGTAGTATTAGACACTCATATAGATGGGTGTTCTGGAGTTGTTAAAGCTGCAGTAAATCTAAATTGACTTTTTGTGTATATATGTATATCTGTACATCTCAAAACTTTTTTTTACAAATAGTCTATTGTCTAAACTACTGTCATGCTTTAGCATAGTTCGGGTTTTTAGTTAAAGAGGGCTCCATCAGCCACGGAAGTGATTCTTTGCAAAGATGTGCTTACAGCTTCCTCTAGACTCAGTAGAACCAGTCAACTGGCTAGTTTGAATATTGGCAACTGTTTTAAGCCACTTAAGAAGTTTGACATGCCTCTGTGATCCGCAAAACAAACAAACCCCGGGAAAGCTCTCTTACTTCCAGCTTTTGGACAGGTAACTGGGGGCCCGTGCAGCCCAGCAGGGCCAGGCCAGGCCCTGCTCAGTGCGACCCGGCCGGGTTGGCCACAGCACGGCTTGGCTGAGATCTCAGCCGCTTCTGCTCGCTGGACACCCGGCGCAGCCCCCTCAGTGCGGCCCGGGCTGGCTGGGAGACAGCCACCCTGGAGCCTTGTGGCCCTGTTCCATCCGTGGCCCTGCTCCGTGCGGGCGGCCCCGCGGCTCAGCCAGGCCGGCCCTCACCCAGTGCGACCGAGATTCATCTGAGGCTGCTGCCCGGCAAAGATCATGTGACCAACAGCGATAAGGGAATTCCAGCTGTGGGCCTGGGTGAGATTAACTCTCTTAGTGCTGTAAAATTCTCCAGAACAGATGAAGCCTGCAGACATCAATCCTCTCCTGCGTCAGAGGAAGAGGAAGGGTGAAGGCACGTGAAGAAAACACCATAAAGACACCAAAGTCAGTGAAGAAGGAAGAGCTGAAACCCTGAAGGAAGAGAAAGAGGAGATGCTTCAAACCTAGAAGCTGAAATTCTGTTGTAAAGCTATGGTGATAAACTATGGTACATCAGAGTACCCATTGTAATTTCATGAAAGCATGGGGGGTGGAGCGTTCAAACTGCAATTGTGAGCAAAAAGTATCTGTGCTGAAATAAGCAAATGTTGAAGTAGCTGTGATTTGATGAGAAGCTAGAACAGAGAGAGGTGAAAGTGATGAAGACCCTTGGTGCCAGGGAAGAAGAAGACCTCTATTCCTAGAGATGAAGATGCTGCCAGAAATAGGTGAAGAGAACCTTTGTTTCTGAACAGCTCAACCTTAAAATGGTACCCCATTAGCTCAAGATTGGGCCCTTGAAAGCAGTTGTGGGGAAAGCTGTAAGTCGAGGGAAGGGACTTTCACATGCAAGCAGAGAACCAACCCAGGCGGCTGGCTCGCTGTGATATTGAAGCCATGAGAGAACTGTTTCTTGTGGAGATGTCTCCATAGCAGGAGCAAGAGAGACTCCAAAGAGATTATTATTATAGAGGTGGTAAACTGACTGAAAATCTCAAGGGTTGTTTTCTTACGTTGTCAATGGGAGAAAGGAGAAAGGTGGGGGGAAGAGAAGTGCTCTGAAGGTTTAGTCTGACTTTTTTCTTTCTTTTAGGTCTGTTAATAAACTTTATATTCTTTTTAAGTTTTGTGACTGCTTTGCGTTCTCCTAATTCTTATCTCACAGAAGGAAAATAAGTAAGTAATGGATATTTTGAACCAAACCACTACAACTACACAGAACAACTTGAGATGGAAGAGTGAGAGCATTTTACATTATCATCTTTTTTTTCCCCCTCAGAGTTTATATATTTCAAAAATGCATATTTACAATGCAAAAGTTAAATGGATTGCTCTGTATCTACTATGTAGGCTACCATATGGTAAACATAGTAGTCTGAAGATCAGTCATTGGTCCATAGTAGATCTCATCGATATCACTGTTTATGTCTCATCCAGTTTTTCTGAAAATCAATTGAAATTTATGTAAATAACACCATGGTGTGGTTTAGAAATCAGATTGGGTTGCAGTTGGTACACTTGTTTCTGTATCCATTTCTGATGATGCTCTTCGATGTTTTCCCTTTAATTCACACAAATCTAGTCTGCAATTTGCTGAGTCACTCAAGATATTTAAGTATATTTTCCACAGCCGCATTAGATTTATAGGTTTTTATGTCACTGTAAAATGAAACAAAACACTAGGATTAAATTCACTGTGATTTCCAGTTGAATGTCAGATGCTAGGGAGTCTGAAGTCGTTGTCTTTCCACCTACTGTCTTTGGAGGTAGCCTTACTTCCCTACCATGCCTTCCTGAATCCTTCTAGCCATCCTCCTCTGATGGGCTTCCTTACACTGCTTTTGTCCTCAGATTTGTGGAAAGAGTTTAACTTCATTGCAGTGCTGTCATGCAGTGAGACTTCCCAACCGATAGTCAAGTAGACTTGACCGTAACATATTCCCTTTAGTGTGCTTCTTTGATATTTTCTTGCCTAGGAAGAGCAGGAAATGTCAAAGCAGGGTGAATCAGGATTATAAAATCCGTAACTTCTCTCCTTTGCCCTCTCACCATGGATCAGATATGCAAGCATAAAGTAAGGAGATAACCTGGGCATGAGTCTCTATTCTCTACTCTGGGTCTAGTCCATTTCTACTCATGAACAGTGTTTGCTATGTTTGAGACATTTTGTAGTGGTGTAACTGATTCAGAGAAACAGCACAGAGCGGAGTCTTACATCCCGTATCACAGTTTACTAGAAAATATAACCTGATAAAGGTTCAGAGGCAAGTTCCTTCTTTATTCAGTACTTCATCAATTCAGCAGGCATGGCACATATTTTGACAGTTCTATACCTTAGTCTTTCTCTTTTCAGAGTGAAGTAAATGATCAGTGTGTTGTGTGAGAACTGCTAAGCATAATAATCTCATTAATAATATTTCCCTTCATATATTAGGTGCAAAGACATTACACTGAGTGAAGCAATTTGTTGGCTTAGAGTACTTTGCAGCAGGAACTTGATAAATTAAAGAAAGATTTTTTTTCAGTTAATCATCAGCAAAACCAGCTGAGACTTATCCAATACTAATTATTAAAGTTAGCACTATCTACACAATGATAAAAGTTATCTGAAAGGGACACAAATTCTAAGTGATCAAGAAATATTATGGTTATACAGACCTAGAAAAATGACATGAGAATTCTGCTAGGAAATGAATTCTTTTGCATAGATTTTTAGTCTTTGGATAATAGTTGGAAGGCTTCTTTGTAGAAGTCCTGGATGAGCTTGTTCATTACCTCTAAAATTGCAAATAATTGTGTTAAAAAAGTTATCGACCTTGGGAAAAGATTACTCCAGATAATAAAACAATGACACTAATCAATCCAGTAGGAGCAGAAACACACTGAATTTAGCACTGTTATAAAATCAGGAAGGTTTTATATACAGGGAGGGAACCAAAGAGCTGTTAATAGGTTCACTATTCAAGTGATTTGTTCTTGGTCACATTCTCTAGTACAGTTCTTAAATTCTGGGAGTGAATAGTCTGTCTCTCACTTGGAAAAAGTCATCGTCGTTCCTACTAAGTGTTGTATTCTGATGGGACTGTCCTTCTAGAAGACCCAGTCAAAACGTTAAGTGCTTTAGAAAGAAGTAGATCAGTTGGGAATGAGAACTGCTGGTAGGTGCAGGGAGGAGGTATTATTTAGCACTTTCCAACGCTGGAGTGCAAGTAATCTTTGTTTTTACAAAAATCTACATTTGCACAGAAATGCCTTGTTAATAATTTTGGATGCTTTATTCGAATCTGTGTCATTTATTGTTTCTTTTATCACATAGAATGAGAAACGTTTTTAATCTACCTAGAAATAGTGTTTATCTGGAGTGATTCTGGAAAAGTCTTAAAGACTAAACTTCTCAACTTTTAAGTCGCACTAAGAGCTGTAACAGAAATGGCACAAGCATGCAAGGGCAAAAAGTCGCAGTTATAACCCATCAGGTGACAAGGGCGAGGTTTCCCATCTGGTGCAGCAAGCTGAAAACACTTCTGTTATAAGGATTTAGAGTCTGCATTTTACTCTTCTACTCTTCTCCAGTGTTTAAATACATGCAGCGGCATCAACTTAAATACCAGCTTTAATACCACATAGTGTTATTACTTACTGAAGTAATAACAGATTTTTCCCTTTAAATCTGTATATAAGTATACAGATTTTATTTAACACGCTTCTTGCTGATGTAAGTTCCTTTGGATGTTGACAATATCCTCAGGCTTTCCTGCTCTCTTTAGTCAAATTAAAATTGTGACTTCTGACTTCATTTGGTGGGAAGATATTCTCATATGTTCAGTAGACATGTATTTGGAGGTATAAAAAAGGCATTTCACTGGCTTTTCAGAACTAAATCTCTATTTAACAGATACCTTAGACTCTGCCACATTTTTTTGTTTGTTTTTTTTTTTTACTTCTGTGTCCCTAAATGGCTGATGAATTTTCCCAGATATAACCACATTCAAAACTCAGAAGTCATGTGAGATGTGTAAGAAACTTGTATTATTGTGTCTACAGGTACCTGATGGAATTAATGAAGTACAGTTGTAAATCAAGATGTGCAACATGTCCCTGGACTAAAGCTGGGTGAGTGGTACCTCCACAATAGAAATCCTTTGTTTTCTGAGTGCAGGGCAGTGAACTTGTTTTGCAAAATATTTCCCCTTTGGGAATTTGAACATCTAGTACACTGAGAACATAGTTTGTAGCTGCATTACAAGGTTTTATTAGGTTAGAACAGTCTTTGTTCTCTTTCTCTTTTTGTAATAATAACTGGATATTGCCAAGAGATGTTTATCGTCTTATCTCTGCCAACATGGCAGTTCAGTACTTATTGTTCCCATTTTTCAGAGTAAGAAAGAGAACAATTATTAAACAGCTATGACAACCATGTTTGCTTACCTAAGAGCCACAATTTTATCATTGCTCTAAGCAGTGTATCTAACCTTTATATAGACTAATTAGTTTGAATTCCTTAATCTTTTTTCTCCCACCTGTCCTACAGAACAGAAATTCTGTATTGCTGTAGCTTGAGATCATTCTGGTTTTACACAAAGTAGCTGCAGTGAATTATTTTTCCCTTAAGCTTTGATTATATTGCTGCACAGAAAGTCAGTGGGAGGCTAATGATTTTAAGGGAGCCATTGCTATGTAGATGTTATTTTGCATAAGTAAATACATAAAAGTTTTTATGTGAGCAATATTGGAAGTTGCCAGGTAAGGATACATGTTTTATTCAGCTGAATTAATCCTACTTAAATGTTGGGAAATGTTATTTACTTTAATGTGGTTCTGTTTTAGAAGCAGACTCTTACAGATCAGAGAAGATAACTTAAAATGATAATCTCAGTTTCTAGAAGTAGTGCTTCCTTCAGCAGGGTGTTTTCCCTATAGCTAGAACCTTGAACAACAACTTTCCTACCATTAAGGTCACCAGTCCTTCCTTCAACAATTTTATAAGTGAAATCAATGTGAATTTAATTAGAACAAATTACTTAAACTTCATTAAACCTACACATTGTCGTTTCTATTCAAGATCTACTGAATTGACTTTAGACGGAAACATAAACCCAGATTGGGCATTTTTATACTTGAACTCCTACACAAGTATTTACCTGAATTCAACTATTGGATCTAAAATCTAACAAGAAGTACATAATGGCTCTATGTCCATAAGGTAGCAACCGACATTGCAATCAATTGTAAATGATCAGTTAGTGACTCTTATTTAAGAAATCACCTTCCTATACTTAGTTCCTTTATAACAATTTTCTTCAGGGAATGTTTTTACAGTGGTAGCACAGTAAACATTAACTTTATTTTTTTAATTAAACTTTTTATTAATTGCTTCCCTCAAATGTTATGTTTCGGTAACTAGAATCAGTTTGAACTCAACACAATTCATGCACACTGTGCAATCTTTAACATGCATGTTAGCAGCCTGATAGAATTTCTGCTGTAATAAAAAATCCAATATTCTCTGGTCATATTTTAAAGAAGGAAGATTGACTTGTACAATGGTTTGCCTCTGGAGAAGGTATAGTGGGAGATGTAATCAATCCCCATGAATCATCCCCATTGTACTGGTTTAAAGTCAACAGCATGATTCTTTCAGTCCCTGCATTACAATATTTATTGAGGGAAAAGATGCTTTGAACTGCAGCAACACTGATGATTTTCAGTGACCTGCTAGTAAATATGTTATTTTAGTTTGTTTTGCTAGTGACTAGCAGACATAAGAATACAACTGAAAACTATTCAGCTGAGGCAGAGCACAGAAAAGGGAACAGTGCTGCTTGGTGTAACCTAGGGCAGAGGGTAGGAAGACTCAACAGAGCGATCTGGATAGGATGGGTCAATGGGCCAAGGCCAATTAATTGTATGAGATTCAACAAGGCCACATGCTGGATCCTGTATTTGTGTCACAACAGCCCCATGTAGCACTACAGGCTGGGGGCAGAGTATTTAGAAAGGTGCCTGTCTTCACTTGACAGGGTTATCAAGCTTTGGAACGGGCTGCCCAGGGAAGTGGTTGAGTGGTGATATTTAAAGAATGGGACAGGGTTGCGTTGCTGCCTGTTCCAAGCTTCCCTTCCACCTCCCCAAGACACTTGCCTCTGCCATGTGCTCTGAACCCCTTTGTTTCAAGCGTGGGTAAAACCAAACGTAACTCAAACTCTTTAGCAGTGTCTGATTGGCCGATCACCCCGGGTCTGCCCCCAGTCCCCCCCTTTCCACTTCACCGAAAAGAAGAAAGGACCAAGGGGGGGCCTGCCCTCTTTGGCTTTGCAATCCTCCTGCGAACATCTTGTCGTCTGTTTCTATTTGAAAGCTTCTAATTGCAGGAATTAGGCAAGCTGAAGACTGTATTTCTCCCTCTTTGCTTCTGCTGGTGGTATCAGCTTTGCAGCTGCGATTTACCGCTTTTAGAGCTACTGAAATGCTGGATTGCCCGTGCTACCTCTCTAGGCTGCCTGAGGCTTTCTAAGGCATTGAACTACGAGCTGGTAAAAAGCTGTGAATATTTCCACAGGGTTTAGTGGGGGACATGGTAATATTAGGTTGATGGTTGTGATGTCATTTTCTCTGACCCTAAAAGTACGAGTCAGGCACAATTAGGGTGCTAAAAGGGTATCTTTATTTGAAAATCCTCAGGTGCACAAATTCGTCAGGTAGAAAAAGCTGAAGATGCACACCGCACATGATGCGTGTACAATTTTTATAGATTCGGCAAATTAGCATATCTGACAAGAACCCCCCAATTAGGAACTTGCCTGGTGAAGTAATTCCCCCAGTTCTAGTACTTTCTAGATTCTCCCCCCCTTAGGACGAGATCCAGGCCCTGTTTACAAAAGCGTGTCTTAGAAAGATGGTTTCAGCCTTGGTTTCTAAGGAGAGAACCGAGATAGCATAGGGATCCTGGAATTTATTTAGTCTTTCTGCCTTGGAAAATGTTGAAACTAACCTATAATCAAAGCCACAAAGCTACAAGTACATGTGCAAAGGATACTGAGAATATACAGGAAAAAAAAGGTAAAAAAGCCAAAATGGCATCAGTTGGACTCAAGGACCTTAAAGGTTTTTTTCTGATCTAAATTATTCTATGATTTTGTAGATAACCAAAGACATTTTAATTTTTGTAATGACTTTTAAGTTTGTCATCAAGTTTCACGATTAAAGATTAGTTTGAATCTTGAGGGTGTTTGTCTTCAGGGAGAGATGGCGATCAGGTAATTTTTTATTATCTATATTTTATCATAAACCACAGGATTTGAAGATTTGTATATTTTTGTCCTATATGCTGTATAGATTTACAAAAAATTCAGTCTCACCGGTGTCTTTGTCACACTAAGAAACGTTGTGGCTCATTCTCTGATCTTTCTGAAAAAAATTAATTTCAAACATACATTTGACATTGATGGAATTCTTGGTAGGTCTCTTAATGACCCTTTTTTTTAAATAAGAAAAAAGTCCTAATCTTGAACCTATGAAAATTATATAAATGTTTAGTAAAAACACATTTTGAAAAATCCTCTAAAAAAAAAAATCCTTTGTTTTAAACCACTGCACAGCCCTTGGTTCCTCCCTGGGAGGGAGTGAGATGTAGGTGATTAGAGCTATACAGTGAAGAACTTTTATGCATAACATTGATGATAATCACATTACCTTTTTTCTCCAGAAGTAGTTTGCATTTCCTTCTAATTTCTTTTGTTTCTTATTGTTATTTACATATTTATTTAAAGAAAAATAATTCAGATTGAGCCAGAAATTATGCATTCTGCTGGTTAAAGTCTTTGACATTGTCAAATTGTGTAAATCTTCTGATACCCATACGTCAGGAGATAAAAAAGTGATAATCTAGTTCTTATTATAAGAATAAAATAAAATAAAGTCAATTCAGGTCATTATGTGCAATGCCTTTTCACTGTTAACAAGAATCAATCTGTCAAACTGTATCTTGTTAGTTTTCTGGAAAATGAGTTTTGATGATCTACAACTTGAGGCTCTTAATTTTAAATGGAAAACCAGATAGCATCACATACTGTATCAATTTTCTGAGTACACTTAAGTGCAGAGTTATCTTCTCCAGTGTTACATAGATTTACCCCTTCAGCATGACTTTTAAATGTTTTGGAATTTTTTTTTCAGTTCTTCAACACAGGCTCTGCTGTGCGGGCACATTCTGTTCTATATGAAAAACTGAGGAAACATATTGATCACTCAGAATAATTATGAAGACTCACAGACTGATTGTTTATGTATTTTGTAAATCTTAAAAATCAATGATTAGAAGAAAAGTATTAAAAGAGTTAAACACCATAATGGACTAGCTGCTTTCCATAGCCTTGTTCCAAGGTTTCTCTAAGCAATGACTCAGGAAAATAATAGGCAGATTTGCTCATTCCTATGTCAGTCACTAACACAGAATTCCTTTTCATAATTAACGTACATCTGGTTTCTGCTCCTCGTGGTCAATTAAACTATGTTGATCAGTAAATGTCCTCTGTCAGTGAAGATTTGTTGATACCTTCAAAAGCAGGTGTTTATGTACATTTACATAGACATGACTGTCTGTCCTTATGTGTGTTTATATATGTAAATATATATATACCCCTTTTCTTCTACATAACTATACCACCTATTTCCTTATTATATCTAGCAACTCATGAAACAAATGGAATTTAAAGCACCAGTAGAACCATGTGTCAGAGAATGAAATATTATATTTTATGACTTAAACATTTTCTTAAAGGACTTTTAAAACTGTATTACAGAAGCTGCAGAGAAGACTACCACAGCCTGAATGGGGCCCTGACTGAGGCCTTACACTGCTCACTGATGAAGAAAAGATAAAGTAACAACTCAGGGCTTGGGACATTCACTGAGCACAGGCTTAACACCTCCAGGATGAGGACCACAGCCCCAGGGCTATCAGCTGCCAGGCTCCAACAGACCCTCGCACCAAGGCGTGGAGGGAGGAGAGGCTCTGGGTATCTGGGAAAAGCCTGTGGTCAGAGGTGCCGTGACTGCCCATCCTCCACTGTGCAGAGGAGCCCAGCTGAGGGGTCCTCACCAGGGGGGAGGAAGCTTATCCACAGCAGAAGGGGGTGACATGGCCCATCACAGGCGCCCCCCACCAAGGCGTCCCCAGACCCTGCACCAGAACACCAGAGATGATGCAACAGACCCTCGGTGGTGCAAGGGACAGTGTGTCCAGCTAGCCCCTGCAAGAGAGGCACATGGACGTTCCCACCTGGCCCAAAGTGTCTATTAATCCATGGAAGTCTGCACTCTTCGGCGTGTGGCGGCGTGTGGTGTGGCAGCATGTAGCGGCGTGGCCACAGCGGCGACGGGGGACCCTCACCACCAGCAGACCAGATGGAGGGGAGCAACGAGACGTCGTTGGGACCCTCGGATGGGTGATCTGCTTCCACTTAACCCCTGTCACCTCTCCCTGTTCCCCCACCCCCACACACACTTCTTTTTCTTTCTCTCTTTCTTTTCACTTCCCTTCTCTTTGCCTCTTTTACTATTAAATAAAATACATCCATTTTTTGGCAACAACATCTAGCCTCGTTTGGTTCTAATCTCATTTCTGGGAATATTTTGAACCTTCTAAATTCTTTCCGGTTTATGCTCAGAGACTTAGCTTGCTGTGCATTTCTGGGTTTAAACCAGATCGTAACACCCACTTAGACAACAGCTTTTCAGTTATGGAACATATCATAATAGAATTACAATTTAGATGAAAAATTTGATAGAACTATCTACCACAGAGTTTGGCAGTCAAATTACGAAAATCTAATTTAAGGTTTTTGAAGCCATGCTATCACCATTCACTTATTGCAAGAAGAGGTTCCACTTAGGGGTCCTCAGGAAATATCTTATTGCCCAGGGTTTTTGTGACCTCCAAGGATAGATTTGGCAGAGCTGTGACCCTCTCAGGATAAAAATAGCATGATTTGTACTAGGTTCTTTACTGCTGCTTAGTGCTGACCAGCAACAAACTGATAAAACTAAGGTCAGTTTTGGACAGCATCTGTCTGATCTTACAAGGAACATATGTTTCTGCTTCTCTAGGGATTTTGATTCATGGAAACAATGGAAGTTTTTGTCTTTGGCCTCATAGGCACTGAGTGCTTTTAAAATTTTGACCTATCTAAAAATGTAAATCGCTCCACTGGCTGCTGCTAAGAGCTAGTTCTTGTTTCAACTTAGTGTATTAGGAGCTTGACAATGTTTCACAAAAATCTAACTCTTTTTTCTTGCTAGCATGTATTTTGGAAGCCTTGCTAGACCAATTACTTATACTGTATGAGCAGTGACTTTAATTACAGGAATGTACTAATATGGCCAAGTACAATCAATATTAATTCCTTTGGAAATAATGTGGATTTATAACTTTCATCACAAAATAACAATGTGAATTGCAACTTTGGCAACCATAGTTAGTCAGTAAGAAGTAGTTACCTTCTAAGACACTTATTATGCTAACTTACTCTTTTTTAATAAAAATCCTCAATATATTATAAAAATGCTGTGGGGTTTTTATGAATGAAAAAAAATACTTGCTGTATATGAGTCTCATTTTTGAGAAACATGATTTTCTTTTAGAATATTTTTTACTAATTTGTGCAATCTTGAATATATTTTTTAGCAAGACTGAACATGTACCTTATTATGCAGTATAGAAATGCCCTGTCTATTGTGTGATGTTAAACTATCTCTTGCTGATTATTGTAAGGACAAATATTTAATGACCAGGAGAGATGAACTGAGCACTCAGTAAGTAATCATTCTCCCTAAGTACCAAACATATGTGTGAAATAAATGATGAAAACCACATAGAATAAAGTGGTGATTATTTTTTTTAAAGATTGATTTAGCCCTCTAGCACAGGCCAAATTAAGAATGACTTTTAGAACCAACACAAATGAGTAAAATTCTAATGGAATCAACTAAACAGTCACTTAATGATATGGAATTTTGGTCTCCATCGCTCTAATAATGTGTCAAGTGTTTAAATATTCATATAAAATATTAACTTTCCCTTGAAATTACTAAAACCTTCTACCATTATGCACTATTACAGAAAGTCTAGCAGTATTTTACTGAGGGTTTGGTATCACATTTTATTGAACCCCTAAAATTTTACTGGAACATATTCTTCAAGATCTATTAAAACTATAATTTAGCATTACATTTTATTACCAATCCTATACTTAAATGTCTTGGAGGGGTTACTACAACTTACTTTTGTGTAATAATCTATTTTATGGTCTCACCCTTTAAGTATGCGTATTTGGAAGCAATAATACATATAAAATGCAGTTTGATAGAAATTAGCTTTGCCAGTGGATCAAAGTATGTAGGTACCTTGCTTTCTCACATATCACCTCTGTGCAGTCAACCCATAATTCACCAGTTGTTTTCCATCACTTAGCAGCAACGGACACAAAAAGACAAAAAGTGACAAGATACAGGAAAAATTAGGGTTACACAAACCATAAAATCTGGGGTTTTTTTTTCCCAAATTCTTCCTGAAGGGGTATTTGTGCTTTCTGCAGTGAAGTTTATTCCGAGGCTTGAGAAATCCTCTCTATTGTCAGTGGCTATGAAGATCTTGTGTTGAATTTTCATAGAAGTCAATAGACTTGTACTATCTGTTCATCAGTCCACATAGTACGTATTAGATCTTTTCATCAATCGTCAGATGGCTGATGTACTTCTTATTTGCAATTAAGTAAGCTTAGATGTAGCTATGGGGATTAAAAACAAAGCGCAACAAACCAAACCCAGAAGAGACTTGGCAGGTATTTTGTAAGTGGTTCCCACCCAGACAGGCACCTACCTGTGTCCTTGCACAGGTGCCTCATGTGCAGGGGCAGTGTAGATACAAACATGCTGCTAGCAAGGATTTTCTTGCTATTTTCTAAGTCCGTGAGAGACTTTTCTCTCTCACAGAAGAGGTAGCAGAGTATGTAAACAACCAAGCCACCTGCAACCTTGAAAAGTCCTGTGTGTGGTATAGTAGAAAAATATTTTGACAATGGATGTTTTAGGATTTTACCCAATCACCCCAAGGGGTGGCTGATCCTTTGTCCAATTAGACTATGAAGAAAAAAGTCTATAAAAGAGTTTGTAAAGTAATTAAATAGATCAATCGTGCTGCACAATTCCTGCCTGCTGGATCTTCTATTCTCCTCCTCCCTATGGCTGCGGGAGACAGTGATATACCCTAGGGCCCAGGCCTGCAGTAATAGGGCAGCACTTGCATTTGTCTTTGCTGAATTTCTTACATTTCCTGTTGGCCTGTTCCTCCAGGTTGATTAGATATGTATGAACAGTGCCCCTTCTCTCAAGAGTTACTGACACCTTCCCTGCATTTGGTGCCATCTGTAGTCTTTGAGAGTGAGCTCTGACACTTTCTCCAAGGGACTGACAAAAATATTAAATGGGTGTGGTGCTGCAATATTGCCCCCATGGTTCATAAACCAAAATTAGTTGGAAAAAACATGTTCCAAGAACTGTGCATGTGAGGTCTTAATTACAGCACATCCACCCTAGCCAACTCACTCTGCTGGTGTCATGATCTGAGTTCCACCAATAGACCTTCCTTGTCTTGAGCAGCCTCACTGGGGTCTCCACCCAGGTGTTCTCTGCCAGGTCCAGGAGTCCTGTTTGGGCTCAGGCTTGTCAGGCTGGGACACCCCATCCCAGCCTGTGTTGAGTTGTGGCTGTCCCTGTGTTCAGTGTTAACTTCCCCTCTTTCTGAACAAATTCTCTGGGTGGACCCCAGCCCCGACTCATCCCCTCACCTCGCCGGGGATTGCCATCCAGGAGATTGCCCTCCCCAATCCAGCCCTGCTGGGATCTTGTGAGACTGCGCCCTGTTAGGGAGAGCATGGCTTGTGCTGTCAGCATCTGCTGCTCCTGGTCCAGCAGCCCTTGTGGAGCAGTGTCACTGCTGCTGTTTGGTACAGGGTTTGTTTAATCATTTCACAGTGCAAATATATGTGTGCTAATCAGGCATCTTTCATAGAATATATAGGATCTTTGTTCCCTAAGGTTTCCATAGTTCCAGCCAAATTCTCCTCCAGCCTCAGAAGTAGGTCAGTGTAGAGGAAGGATAGGTACATGGAGAATTCCAGCCTTTAGATTTTGGTAGAATAGGATAAGAATAAATAAGAATAAAAGGAAAATTCAGCCTTGTCATCATAAGAATTACTTTCTCTTGGATAAAATAAACAAGCCTCTTATATAATAGTATTACCATTTTCAGTTAAAGTTATACTAGTGCTTCTACTTCTGCATCTATTGCTAGCACTACAAAAAATTCTCAGATTGAAAGATTATTAAAACTTCATAAGATTATAATTTTAATTTTCTACCCCGAGGTGCATTTTATGCTCTTTATCCTTTTGGTCAAACCTGTAGGAAGAAAAAAGAAAAAAATAAACCCTATTTTTTTCCAAATCTGTCTGTACTATCAACAAACTATGTTCTCAAAAAAATACATAAATGGAAGTACAGAAAATGCTTCTTCTGAATGGGATCATCACATTCATTTTTTCCAAGAGTTTTGATAGTTCTGTCACTTAAAAATATTTATTTCCCATTTAATTAAGACCATGCTAAGTAAACAATGCCAGAAGGACCTGTGAGATCACTTCCTACTTTCAAGAAAGTAGTTAAAAGTGCATGAGAGTCACAAGCACTAAGTCCTCTTCTTGATGCTCACAGCTCAGTTTAATAAACAAAGCACTTCCAAGATTTTGCACTGTGATTATACCAATTTTCTTTCATCTATAGGACAGAAATTATTTTATTGGATGGTTTTGTCTCCTGAAGCAAAGTAATTTTCTGCATGACCAGCAGTAATGTAATGTGGGAGATTTTAATAAGGGACAATTATTTTTAAAATTAAACTTTAAACAGAGTGCAGATTGTAATAGTACAGCAGGGAAGTGCACAAGATTATCGAGCTCCTTTTAAAATTGTTAACATTGAAATGCACTCTTTGATGATTCAAAGTAGCACAGAACTTCCAAAACAACAAAGATTTTTCCACTTTTTCTTTCCTTATTTCTTGCATCATCAAAACCTTCCTAAACCTTAAGTATAAAAAGAACAAATTACCACATTCAAAGAGAGAAATCTAAACATTGTTGGATTTTTTTTTGTTTGTTTGTTCCTGTTTTTGCTTTGGGGTGTAAAAAAAGATAGTGCTAAAATAGTGTAAACATTAGAGACTAAAATGTTCAAGTCAGGAGCTATCACATTCTACCCAACTTTTTATTTAAGTACATTGATGACAATATTCAAATACATGATCAAAGCCTCATTTTACAGCCAGTTGCCAGAGGATGTAGACAACATATTCAGACATTCTGGTGAGACAACACATTCAGACACTGTGGTGAGGTCTCAGTCTGGCCATACACAGCTTCCCAAAAGTTGGAAAAATGTGTGAGGTTTATAGAATGTGAGAATGGCACGAAGACACTACAGTTTACATTAGGGCTCTATGATGATCTTTATGACATCTGTGAGTCTTTAACCAGTGCTATCAAAGTTTCTGTTATTTTGTACAGTCAGTAATGTCAAAAAATACGTTCAAAATATGCCTGGTGACTTTTTATTAGAAGTGGGAAAACCAGAAAAATGTCACATTTGCTGATTACCAAAGCATGAGTCTACTGCATTGTAACCTTCCCTCTTTTGGTTATTTTAGATTTGGCAACTTTTATCTTATGAAGGAAATTCTGTAAACAAGATACATACAACTGAAGAAAAGAAGTGATTACGTATTAGCTACACATAGAACAGATAGTCAGAGCTAATGAGTTCCTATGGCTTTGCCTGGTTAATGTGTCCATTAATATGCTCATAATGAGTCTTTGCAGGCCAGTCTTAGGTTAGGAAGAACTGGCCTGTGTTGCTCCCTGGAATGGACCAGTGTTCAATGTCAATCAGTGCTCAGCATTGTAGTTTTACTGTTTCAGTTTCCTTTTGTTTTTATTACCATTGTCTGCTTTTTCATACCTGTAGTTTTCCTCCTGAATCCCTAAGCTGTTGCTCATCTCTGTTCACTTTTCTCATCTGGTATGACTCTAGGTTATGAAGTTTCTTACGTGTTCTTTTTCAAAGCCTAAGAGTTTTAGTTGTTAACCTGACCCAAGGTCATGCAGCTTGACACATCAAGTGTAGATATTGGATTGCAAACAGCTGAACTGCTGAGCTAATGGATAGAGATTCAGGGAGAAAAAAACCAAAATAACATGTGCAGCAATATTTTTTGTGGTTTTTTCTCAAAAAATGGCTAAGATGAAATGGTTTCAGATCTCAAAAACTCAGCATATCACAAGAAACTTGATGTAGAATGTTAAGGGTTAAATTCTAGAAACCCAGTGTGTAATTAACACTCCTGTCAGGCAGTCCTAATCAATGGTGCTAGAAATGATTAACATCTACTTTGGGATTCATCTCATGATGCATGTTTTCATTTGATTCAGATCTGTGTGACAGTTTCCAGATTGGCCAGTACATTAACAATTTGGCTGGGAGCATTGGCATGTGTGAGTCCTACTGCTTTAGCAGAAATTCCCGAGTTCTGCAGCCAGTAACAGGCTTCTTTTGGTACAGATTTCATACTAGGAAGAAAGCTACAAAATCCACTCATATAAAGACTGATTCTGACAGACAGAATTTTTTACTGATTCCATGTTACCTTGAGCTTGTAAATGTGGAATGGCTGCCACTTTTTATAAGGATGCTGATTATCTAATATTCAGAGTAACTGAAAATAAAATGGAACTAAACTTTGCATCTGTGAGCAGTTATATTGGACAGAAAAACCTTTTACAGAGCAGAGAGAATCAGATCCTGAAAAATTCTCTTAGAGTTCAAGCCTATTGTCATGAGGAAATTCAATTAAAATTTTGGAGATATGCTTTTAAGATAAAAGCTGATTGGCCAGATTTTACTATAGGAAACTAATACATCGTTAAGGCTCTATTAGATTCTTAGAGATGAGTAGTTCTGTCTTAATAATTTTCCATTATTTTCTTTTACTTTCAGTGGGTGAAACAGGAATTTTAGGGAACAGTAGTATATTTGAACCATATTTTAAATTTCAAAGCATACTTGACAAATAAGAACATATTCAACAGGAATTTGTGGGAGACACAGCAGAGCAAAACTTCCAAGTGATTTTTTCAAGCCTGATGTTAATTTGAGGTAGAGAAATTAGTCAGTGAATATGTTTTTACAAGAGACTCTTTGCACAAGTGAGTAGATTGTGAGTTACCCAGCCAGGAGATGAGAATGTCCAGATGTTCAGACTGATGCAGATTGAGACCACATAAGTCTTGTTATGTGCTATGTTGGCAGTGTTTTGCAGAAAACTAATTTGTATGAAATGAACACATTTCTAAAACCCAAGTAAGGTTTTTCATTTTTTTCTCTTTTATCATTTTTTAAGTGATTGGATCATTAGATATCAGGCAAGCTCTTTTAAAAAAATAAAAATAAAAAAAAAAAATTATATTATTTCAGAGATTCTCGTTAATCCAGCTATTGACAAGAATGGATATATCACCTTGCATAATTGTGTATAAATCAGGCCTTATATAATGGGGAATACCGTCAATTAATTATCCCTTGTAGTGTTGAAAACAGTTAAGAAAAAAACCAAATATTCCTCCTGCCCCCAATGGAAATACTTTTTAATGAAGTGGTCAGCTTCAATTATCTTTGTGAGATACTCAAAGATAGAAATGCTGAAAATTTTTTAGAATATATGTACTTATGTTTCAATTATTTTTTCAAAATATTTCTCAGTGTCTTTTACATCTGGCAATGGATCATGTGAAGCATGAAATCTGGACTGGATTTTATGCTTAAGAAGAAAGTACATTTGAAATATTAATCAGGAGTTTAAATTGAGATTTTATTTCTAGATTGAATTATGGCAATATGAATAAAAACTAGCATATTTTGCTGACAAAATCCTTGCTAGCCTGTAAAAGGAATTTTTTTTTTTTTAAATATTACCCCTGTGGTTGCCAGATCATGTTAAGTAAAGTGAAAGAATTTCTGACTAACAACCTTTTCTGTCATAGCACATCTGGAATTTTCTAATGAGAACTACCAAATAAATTTCACAAAAGACCAGGAAAAATTGGAAGGGTGGAGAAAGATTTATTAGGAAAGAATTGAAATGAAATTTCAAGAGCGGATGTTAGATTTCCTAAGATTAGAGTTTGATGTTATTCAAAGAGTGCAGAGAAAAATGATCAAGAGAATAACAGCTGTGTTACTATGAGATGGGTAAGAAATTCAAGAAGTATATCAGGAAAAAAATAGATGAAAATTTAGGATAACTGAATTCAGGAAAAAAATGATAGGTAATTTTCCAATAAGAATATGTGACTGCCAAATATTTCTGGAAAAAAGTAATGGAACAAGAACTATAAGGAGACTTTAAACTGTGGTAAGTTAGGCACACATAAATGTTTTCTGAGAAAGCAGAATTTGGCACTAGTGGAGGCAATAGCACAATTGTGAATGTTTTCTCTCCTTGTTAAGTCTAAAACATAGGAATTACAGAGTATTTTATATTGCTGAGGAAATACATTGATATTCAAAGTATTACAGCTACAAGCCATTATATTTGTAAATGGAAATTTGTTGGAAATCTTACACTTTATTGGAAAGAGTGGGTCACTCTTCCACAGGGTGCAGTCCTTCGGTACAGGCTGCTGCAGAATAGGCTCCTCTCTCTACAGGCCTCCCTCAGGGTCACAACCCCCTCTCAGGCACCCACCTGCTCTGGCATGGGTCTCCTCCATGGGCTGCAGGTGGATCTCTGCATCCCCATGGATCTCCATGGGCTGCAGGTGGATCTCTGCATCCCCATGGATCTCCATGGGCTGCAGGGGCACAGCTTCTTCACCATGGTCTGCGCCATGGGCTGCAGGGGAATCTCAGCTCTAGCACCTGGAGCACTTCCTGCCTCTCCTTCTCCACTGACCTTGGTGTGTGCAGAGTTGTTCCTCTCAAATGTTCTCACCCCGCTGTTCTCTGGCTGGAATTACAGCTGTGCAGTAACTCTTTTTTTGTTTCTTCTTCAATCTGTTATCACAGAGGTGTTACCAGCATTTCTAATTGGCCCATCCTTGGCCAGTAGCACATCCATCTTTGGAGCTACCAGGGTTTGGCTTTGCCATGCATGGAGGAAGCTTCTAGCACCTTCTCACAGAAGCCACCCCTGTAGTCACCCCTCCACTTCCAAAGCTGGTCCATACAAACCAAATACACGGTCATATGACGTGTTATTTTAACATTTATTTGTCAGAGATTAAATGATAAAAAAATACAGTGCAAAGTCTAAAAACTTTTTGGTTTTGTAACCAATTTTCTTATAATTTTTTTATTGTTCAGATAAATGTCCATAAGAGATTTATTAAGATTCATATTATTTTACTATTTGCATCAGTCTTGTGATCACAGGGATAGGGAGAAAAGAAGTATGTTGGAGAAGTTCCTCTTCCAGAATTTAAAACACCAGCATAAAACAGGGGACAGCACTTTCACACAGCCACTCTGAACAAAGAAGCAGATAATTTATTTCACTTCCACAAGTTCTGTACAGAGAGAAAGCCCATTTGAAAGTTTAATAGAAGTGTTCATACCTAAGCGATAACTTGCAGAAGAAATACATAGAAAGAAAATGGGGAAATCACTTAGTAAGTGTCAAAACTATAATTTGCTCCTTCCTCTTGATACACTGCCCATAGTTTATCTACTCCACTGCTCTTATGCAGTATAAAGAACAGAAGTTCAGGGTGTAACAGATTAATGACATGTTTGTAGCAATAGGAACGAGAACGTTAGGAAATTTACATTACTGTAAGCTACAAGATGGATTAATGTAATTTCTGTTTACAGCCTCACATTTAATTCATCAGTTTTTCCAGGAGAAAATGCATTACTGGTATCATGCTTCGAGAAAGTTTTGGAGTACGGTTATATTAGTAGTATATATCTGGAGACATTTGTTATAAATACAGAGCTTAATTCCATAAAATGTTGAATAGTTTCCTAATGGAATATAGCTTTTCTCTGATAACAAGGTGAAACAGTGTCAGTTCTGTGTCTAGGTCTTGGAATATAAATGAAACAAAAATATGAATGTAAGGGTGATAAAAATTGCAGAGCTCTAAAACTACATTTTATTTTCTTCATCATATTAATACCACTACCTCTATTGTTTTTCTGAAACTTTGATTTGAATTTTCTCTTTCTTAATATTCTCAAAATATAAAATTAAAGTAAATTAAAACCAGACAAAAATCACAAACTTTTTTTCTTATGGGGTACAACAGGATAGTCATGACACACTGCTGATACTTAGCTATATTATATTACCCAATTTAGAATAGGTTTTAAGAAGAAATTTAAATAATATGTTGAACAGGAATGGATTTCATGTATGTATGCTGCTGTTATTTTTCTCTCTTAAACTTTTAGTATATTAGACCTGCTACCATTTCTTCAAGTATTTTTACAATCTTTATTATTATTCTCTTTTTCTGGTGAAAAACCCCTGGAATGAGGAAAAGCTTCAGTTCAGTACGGTAAAAACTAAATTTTTTTAACATTCAAATCCAGTTAAAAGTAAAAGCTTCCTCCTTTAGGGGAATTTGCATTTCTGTAAAAGATAGGAAGCAAAGTAACCTACTTGTGGTGAGAACTAGGTCAGTTCTTGGCCGCTCGCTTTCCATTTGTCTCTACCTCCCAAATCACAGCTCTGTGGCAGGCCCTGCTGTAGTAGGTGGCTCTTTAAACCAGCTCTGCCAGTTTAAAACCTTTTTCTATGAATATGTCACCTGCAGTAAGGGTGATTTGATAATTTTTGTGCTGTTAGGAAATTGAATGTTTTAACAATATAAGATAAAAAATGTAAGACAGACAAGGTCAAAAAGTTCAAAAATGGTATTTCACCAGAAAATTAATGAATAAATTGGTTACTGGAGCTTTTCTCTTTTATTTCCAGGGGAGTTTAAGACAACAGCAGGAGCAGGAGTTTGTGATGGGGTAGGGAAAGTGAAGACTATGCAACATTTAGAATCATTGTGCTATCTCTCCAGGTAGTGAGTAGGGAAAAGAAATGTGGATTTTATTGCCAAGATCTTGAGGTATTACAGCAATGTGCATTTCTTATTTGTTAGTAAATTAATAGGAACTTACAGTTTGCTTATAGTTTACTTATGTATCGGTATAGCAAACCAGAGGTCTGGATGCCACTGAGTATAGCTCTCATGTACCCTTTCAAAGCCTTGTGTCCTCTCATTAAAATGATGGGTTCACATAGTTACTTTGGTATGCAGAAGCATCTGGAAAGATCTGGAAAAAGGAACATGGGTATTGTTCCTAACAAAAAGCCTAAATGGAAATTAATGTTGTAGTGTATTTTTTTCTAGATAAAATACTAAAGGATTTTCTTCTAAGATTATCTTAAATAAAAACAGTAGAAAAATCTTTTTGATTATTATGTCTTATATGTTTACAATACTTTTTCTTTTGTCCTTTTCCATGTGTTATTAAAAAGAACAAATTAAAAAACCACAAAACAGCGTAAAAATACAGGTCTTTTAAAAATCTGTTCTTTTATATAAACTAAGTCAAGAGGTTTAATTCTCTAAAATATTGACTATGGTCACTTTTTATTGCAGGTTTCCAACAAAAAGGGGAGCTGTACAATCTAATTCTGTTAAGTCTTGGAAGAGAGCAGACTGCAAGATTATAGTGTTGTATCATTGTAGAAGTCTTAGCTGCTTTCTTCCTGTCTATTTGCTTTCAAAAGGAAGAGAGTTAGATTTAGCAAAGACTTAGGCAAAGGGTGTGGTACTTCTGCAGCTCTTCTTCCTCTGAGAGAGTTACTGCTAACAGTCAGAGAGGAAGCTAAGCACAAGGGGTGGGAGAGGCAGGGGCTGGGGTATTAGGTGAATGGACAGATATTTTGCACCATTTTTGAGTCATATATGGATGGCTAAGCATTCTGGGATTGTGATTTCAGTACAGAAGAAGTAACACTCTGCATTCCTCCAAAGGGAGCTGGAACCAGTCACTGCCTTATTTTGGACAACATTGGGGTGTTGTCTTTGAGGTGAAGTAAGAAGATAAAGGAGAGACAGTGTATCCCTATCCTTTGCTTTTTTAACCAGCCCATTTTGAGGAGACAGGAAGCACTGAGAAAGATGAGGGGATACCTCAGGCACAACTGTTGTACTCATTCTATACTTCCTTCTGTGGCTATATTTCAGTATAGAGAACCTAAGGCTAATCATTGAACAAATGTCAACCTACCAGAATAAATTAAGCGTAGACAGCTTTGAAATCTTTCATGTGATTGTAGTCAACTACATCCTAAGGATACAAACTCTAAGACGACTTCCAGTTATGTGTCCTCATTCCTAAGTGTCAGTGTGATCCTTCCACCCTCATGTGGGACAGTCTAGAAACAAAAATATCCAAGACTTGTAATACTTCCAGACAAGGATTTACATTTTCCCTAGTTTCCTATACAGAGGTAGTTTCCATCCTTTTTGCATAACCTCTGGGTATTTTTTATTATTTTATCTCAGTGTTTTAATATTAATTTTCAATGATAAGGGACTGGCAGCCACATAATACAAGAATTATACTCCAGCTTAAAACAGTGCATACCTAAGTCCTGCAATTTCTCCCTTGATCTAACTGTTCATCTACTCAATGAGTGGTTTTCAGATGTTTACTCCCTCTGTCAGTCCCAATGTTCAAGCTAATTTGTGGTCACCTGGCATTAGTAAGCTCGGTTTAGAACATCAACATCACACAGCAGCATGCAAAACAAATATTTTGCTAACTTCATTTGATGATCTTAACTCCTAATATATGGTAATACTGAAATTGTCTCTCTTGAATCAGCTGTTTCTTTTCTTAGGTGTGGAAGAGAATAAGGAATGTGAGACAATTCAGTCTCCCTCCCCTTCTCCTCAGCCTTTTCTATCACCCTCTTGAGTTTTGGTGACTAGGTGTCTGATAATCCTTTGAAGTTATTTGCACTGATTTGCATCTTTACCTCTTCAGCAGTGACAATTAACAAAACTTAAAATACAGATGGTCTTGTCCCTTGGTGGGAAGGACCAAAATAAATAGTGCCATTCTATGTACTTGTGGAAAAGAAGGAAGGAAAGAAAGAAAGAATACAAGCTAAGACATGCTTCATTTTAATTATAAGATGCATAACAATCTGTAGATGGGGCATGACTTCTATGGTTTGTTTAAAATGCCATGGTGGTGCGAGACTTCAAACATCAGCTGCAGAGATTTTGTAAAAAGAGATGCCCTTTGGATGGATTGCTGTGTTGCTTATCTCTGTGATTGCTGACTTCTCCAAAGAATATTGGTAGATAGCTCAGACAGATTTTCCCTTTATAAAGGCTCCTCTCATTATTCTTCCTCATATTTCCATTATACTTCATCTTTTACAACTTCTTAGAAATGAAAGTCATATTTCAGAGAAACTCAATCCTCTTTTTCATTTGCTAACTATTTGTGTAACTGAATTCACTTATTTTTTGTCATAGATAGCTAATGTTATAGGCTTGTCTACATTAGGAAAATAGGTCATATTTTGAAAAAGCTAAATTATTAATGCTTCAAATAGCATGAAAATCAGAAGGAAAAACGGTAATGAAATTTGATATGTTTCAATACCAGGAGAAACTAAAGCAAACTCAGCTTAAAGGCATAATATCATGACTCAAAATCATTATAAAAACATGAGTAGAAATTAAAAAAATAATTTGAAAAGACAGGAGATAAAGACAAAAATATTTCAATTGAGAGAAAATTCTGAAAAATAATAATATAGAAAAAATGTTAGTAATTTGGGTATTAGTGTTTGCATGATTTATGCATGTTTCTTTCTCTTTAAGTACGTATTAGCAGAGCAGCAAAAGTCCCCAGATATGTGGCTTCTCCTGGAGAAGGTGTTATGGGAAGAGATTAAAGCATAGTAGGCAAAGCACACCAAAACCAGTGTCATACATGAACTCCCTAATTAGCTTGGTCTTTGCATGTTAAGTGTTTTGATTAGTTAATTTTGGGTTACACAACTTTAATTGAGTGTTAATGTTCACCCATCAGTTCAGGTACAAATATCAAGTTCTGCTATTAGTGTTTTCACTTGTTCAAAGCAGTTTATCTGCACCAGTTCCAGTTAAAATCCCCTAGTTAAAAGTGTCCCAGTTAAAATTCCCTTTCCAACTTTAAAAAGAGTTGTTTTTCTCATGTTCTCTGTATACTTTTGCAAATGTTTTAAGATGTGTTGGATGTATTTTAATATTTATTTTAAGGGTTTCTACTTTGCTCAGAACCAGCTCCAAACCCCAGTTTCTAACAGCCAACAGCCAGTTTTAGACCTTTAGCCGTTGGTCTGTAGGTAAGCTCCATGGCAACCTGAATCTTAATGAGGGCATGTTACCACTCTTACTCCAGCTGCTACTACCCCCCTGACAACGACGAGGTATTGCTAGACAGAGATAATCTGTCAAAAGGGAAGCACCAATCACTTGGGACCAAAGGGGTGTGCCATGGGCGGTCCGTGGGCGGACTGGGGTGGAGCAAGGGTACTATAAAATAGTGAGTCAGCCTCAGAGCAGGGGCAGACCACTGCAGATTTAGCTGTAGTGGGCGCCGGTGCTGGGCACTTAAGCCTTACTCCTATTTAGGAGCCTTCAATAATTTTTCTCTGACTTTTGGGTTACCTAAAAGTCAGCCCAGCACTGCAAGTTTTCCACCGGAGGTCCAGTGCTGTCTAAGCCCAAAGATCTCTAATCCCTGCGTTCCCGGAAATACCTGTTGAGCCACTAGGATCCCAAATTTTGATATTTTCCTGATTTTTATAATTTTTCAATTTTTCTGTTTTAATAAATTATTTTAATTTTTCTAAGAGTTGTCTCGTTCCTCACAACCAGCAAGTCCATTGCTTCCTAGATAGATGCATGCCATGCTGCTGGATCCAGCTGCTTGGCATGAGCAGTCATGTTCATGGGGAAATAGCAATAGGAGGAACAGCTTTTCTTGGAGTTTTCCTCTTATGGGAGTCATGTTGTGAGAGTAGCATAGTGTGTTTAAAATTAAAAATTTTTGCAAAAGTAAAAAAAGCTCCAAGACAATTTTGAAAAGTGGAAAATCTTAAAAAAA
>NW_024581620.1:0-71566 GCF_017639235.1 Corvus kubaryi
GGGGGGGGGGTCCCGAGCCACTCTGGCTGCCCACAGCCCTGCTGGCCGCGGGGGGGGGCGCGTGGGAATCGGCCCGGAGCCGTGGCCCGGCCCGGCCTGGCCCGAGCAGGGACTGGGCTGGGCTGGGCCCACTGGGCCCCGCACGGGGCCCGCAGCCACCTGTCCCAGCACCGGAAACGAGAGAGAGAGATGTGTGGGGAGTTTGTCTATTCTTAAGTGTGGATCACAGAGGCGGTCACAACTTTAAGTGGCTTAAAGAATTGTCCATATTCAAACTGGCCAGCTGATAGGTTCTATCAGGTCCCAGAGGAAACAGTAAGCACCCCTTTGCAAGGACATCATCTCCGGGACTATGCTTGCTAACCTATGACAGGGGTTCACTGTCTCTTTGTCCATATTCTGCTGTTAAAATACGATCCTTTATTTCAACATAAGAGAAAGTCAATAAACACTCTAAAATCTAGTTCAGAAGTACTTTTCCTGATAAGGAAAATCTATTTTTCCAGTTCAGTGTGAACTGTCCCTGAGATTCAAAACTGTTTCCTTCAGTATGAACGGTTTATCTTTGCTTCTGTTTGCTGTGCTAACCCTGGGTCCTGTGCAAAGGGGGGTTCTACTCCCTTGGGTGTCACCAGGTGGAGCCAACTGGAACTGTCTGTGTCCGGTAAAGGACAGCCCTGGCTGCTCCACAGATGGTCCACTCTGGCCGGACCCTCTGTGCTGTTTCTGATGCTGCTGCCAACGGCACCAGGGCACCTGGAGCTGGAAAAAAGGCATAGGATAAGTCCCTCAGCACGGCCTCTGATTTCAACACTGGCAAAGTCCTCCCAGGTCCTCCCAGTCTAACCACCTTCACGAGGGTAAATCTCAAATGCTTTATGAAGTAAGCTCAGGGTGCAGAAGATGATAGGAATAGGGTTGAAATCTTTTGCCCTGTTGCAGAGGGTGTCAACAAATGATGAAACATCTGGTACAACCCTCTGCTCAGTGAATGGCATCTCTATGTTTTCATGTGTTTCCTACATGTTCTACACAGTATCAGGTCTTGCTGTTGAGTGTTTAGTGTTAATTTATTACACCCACTACTTTTCACATCTGTTCACTGGAACACCACGTGAGTCTCCATCTTTGAAGCTGACTGGTGATATGACTGATATGCCTCATTGACTCACTTGGGATTTTTTTTAACTTCTCTTTGAAAATGTCTGCTAATGAATATATTCTGCCTGTCATGACTGACCTTTGTTACTGAGACATTTCTGTTAGTACTTCAAGCTTTCTTCCCAGGAGTCACAAGCTTTTACTCATTTACTTCCTGGAGAGAGTCAAAATGGCTTTTAATCATCTCTGAAATGGTTTCCAAAGCCAGCTCTCTCCATGGACCTGCAGGAAAACACATCAGGCAAAGCTGTCACATCCCTGGAGTTTCTTCTCGTGGAAGTGCTCAGTAATGGTGCAGCACAGGGAAAAGCTGACATTGTCATTAGTTTTCTCTAATATATCAAGGACAAACAAGATTATCAAATAAGTAAGCATAATGCAAAAACCCCACTTGAATTACATAGTAATTGTCTCTCTCAAACATTCTCCCCCCTTGTCACCTTGGTTTTTTTTATTCCTATTGCAATGTTATAAACCAGGGTATCAGTACACTTGGTAACATGCAATGGTCCCTTCTCTCAACCAGGTTCTCAAACCTTCAAAGTTCCCAAAAATCTGCAGGAACTTCAGCCCTGCAGAAGTCAGAATTCAAGCAATTGTAAATGATGATTCTCCTGGTGTTTTTATTTTTTGACCTAATTTTGAAGATTATGTCCATCCACATTCACAAAACTCTAAGTCTGGCTGTCTTTAACACTTAAGCACTTATCTTAATTCTTGTATTCTGAAATCAAGTCTGGGGACAGTGGACTGAATGCAAAACTGATGAAAGCAAACACAGTTATTATTAAATTTATGAGGAACAAACCTGACATAAACAGAGCTAAAAATGACATGTGGAGTCTAAAATGGTCTAAAATGCAAACCACATTAATTTTAACTACTCAGATGGTATGCAAACAGCCACACTGCTTTGACTTGATATTCACACTCAGACCACAAAATAACTGCGTTTCTGCTCATGTTTCTGTGATAAATTATAAGAGGCTAGAAAAAAGTCATTAACCAACTGTACTTCCAATGAAAATGGATCAAAATTGTCTCTTATTTTTCAATATATGCTTCTGAAATTTTGAAGGCTAGCCCCTCGCTGAATGTCACTACCTAAGCACATTCACTGTGTCAAGGTAATGTTGAGAAACTGTAGTCTCTGCTGTATATGCTGAAAATATTTTCCTGATTTCTGTTTATTCAATTAATTAAAATAAGTTGCCAAATCATTCACAATTGAAAAAAGTAGGAAAGCCTTTTTTTTTCTTTCTTCCGTGAGAAACGTATAAGTGAGGTCAAATCTACCAGTCTGAAAATCTTATAGATACTTCTGCCTGGGACCAACCAATTTAATCCATTCACTAAATGGACTACTTTGCTTAATATCAGTTTGAACTAAATTAAAAACAATAATAATTAAAACAATAAATAATAATTAAAAACAATAAATGTAAGATTATTATTTATTTGCAACATTTGAGGTAATTGTTTTAAATTTGTATATGTTAATGTCATCAGTTAGACATTAGACTGTCAGAGTAGATGTTGCCATCTGATAAATTCTGTAATAGTCTTTTACAACTATGTTTCCCATAGTTTGATCTACAAACTAAAATTATTTAAGTTGACACTTTCACTGCCCTCCTCTGAGGTTCTTAATGCTCATTTCTGCTTCTGTACTGTATAGGACTTTATGCTGCCTGGCCAATAAACAAAGATGTGGGATGATTAGTTCTAAAATCGACTTTTAAATAGATATACATTTATAAACCTATGCACACACAGAAGGATTATGCATGAATATTGTATTTATCTCGATCAGCATAAATTCACTGTTTGACCATTGAACTATAGTTAAAGACTCCAGAAAAAGGGCTGCAACTATGGTAAGATATGGATTAGCTTTTTTTTGTGGTGATACCAGCTTTCCTGATATAAAAAGTGTGTTAAATTGTGACCTTAAATTTTCTCTTCACTGTAAAGACATGTGTGCTGTTTTCCCAAGGGAAAAAAATAAATAATGCAAATCTGCTATATAAAAAGTGGTATGAGGTTTTTGCTTCTGTGCAACTAGTAAATGCCAAGAAGATACATTCTTACTTGGAGCTCACCCAGAGTTGCTAATATAAGCAGAAGCTAGTGACTCATTCCCACTAAAATGCTTACTTAGAAGAATGTACGCTCAATAATTGATTAATTTTAATGAGATAATTTAGCTGATTTTACTTGAAGAAGAACTATCTGGTTTTATTTCGTTTATTCCTGAGGGTATAGAAAGCTGACCTGGAATTTTCCAGCACTACTTTTGTTAAAAAAAAAATCCACATCCTATCGTTTTCTAGACAATATTACATAATTGTTAAAGTATCCTCTTCCTGTTTAAATAAGCTTCTTAATTTCAGGTGTTTTCAAGATGTTACTTTTTGCAATCAAATGGAATAAGAAAGTTTTTGAATAATTCACGTTCTCATAATATGGGAATTTCTTTGCATGTTTATGAAAGAGTGTACATCATATTGCTGAAGAAGCAGTTATCAGATACTCAGAAAAAATATTTAGATATTGTGTCTTTTAGAAGTAATTTGAAAGCAGAGTATTTGACTTTTATTGTCTCCATAGAAAATAGCACAATAATGTTCTGCACTGTATAGTTCTAAGTAATGGATATCTATGAGGTGGATAATGAAGTGTTCTCCCTGTTTCACATACTAATAAATATGTAAACAGGGAGCTCAGATGCTTATGGTGTTTTTTAGAGCATGACTCCACAGATTTGGGTTTTTTAGCAGCAAGCAGATTTATGCAGCTACCACTGATTCTGCTTGTTCCCACAGCCACAATTACATGGGTCCTTTAGAGCAGACACCATCATGAATCATTCTTTTGCATGATCTGTGAACTGCCTGAATTTAAAAGAACACTACACAAACTTCACGAGTTATTCCAATACGTGCTTTCTAATATCAATAAATTAATTTTCTTAAGTTCCCCTACCATTTAAAAAATGCAGTTGGAAAACAAAACCCCATCGTACACAGATACACTGACCTCCATATTTTTCAATCTATTCTCATCAAGTTTTTTCCTGAGCTGCTCAAAGCAATTCAGAAAAGGTGCATCAAGGACCCAACAAATGCCTGTTCATCTTTAAGAGTGTAATTGTTGGTAGCTGTGTGTTATTCTGTTGTATTACTGTGGTTATATGCACCTGCACTCTCTATGATTTTTGTGGCTACAGCTGACAGTTTATTTGATGGTCACCTCACAGTGCCGATTCACTGTTTTTGTGGATATGGGACTGTGGCCATTTGCTACTTGTTTTATTCACTGTGGTAAAGATAAAAAAATCCATGCCTTGGAGTGCTACAAAATTATTATATTGCTCTTCCAGCATTTATAAATAAAGGATTTAATATTTCAGATGGCTGTAGCCCTTAGGATCTCTGTATTTGAAACAAACCAATGAGCTTAATTTGTGGAGATCAAGAAGCAAAATTTCATGCAGGGAATTACATCATACAGTAGATGAGCAGCTACAGCTTCTATATAATGAATATTACAGTAAGAGTTCAAAGCATTTAGATTAATTTCTTCTTACATTGAATTCCAATTATGAATGGTACTTCAGAATATTTTTAGAAAGCTTTTTAAAAATCACTGGTTTTTGCACAACTTCAAGTTTATACACGTAAAATTACTGAAGCTACTCCTTAAAAAAATCATACTAAGGAAAAAGAGAACTTCTTATGAGCTTTTGATTCCTCAAAGCACTGAGGCAGTTGACTTAACTGAAATGAGTGGAAATTTTGTACTTATGTAAGAACTGAAGCGTCTCAAGACAAAGACATAAACTGAGTGGCAGCATAGACACTCACACACAGCTGATGGAATAAGTCCAAGTGCTTTGCTCAGCTGACATCTAACAGAGTGGAACTTCTTGTAAGGAGAGCAGGATTTTAAATTCCAATTCTTTATCAATATTTTCAAAACTAGGGACATCAGACAGAAATTTTACTTTACATAAATTGTTTCATTGGAAATGTTACAGCATTCCTCACCTCAGAATCAAAGAATTTTCTTTTCCTCACCCATTCATTTTACTAGATCTCACTACGGGATTTTTTTTGAGACATACAGTATGAACTTACAAAAATGAATCATCAGGTTCTGTGTCTATCCATTTTCACAGTGTCAGTGCCCTCAAAATACACATGCAGACAGAATAAATCCCGTTTCATTGCCTGTGTTGGATGTGACATTGTTTGAAATGCTCTTGTCATACTGCAGGAACTGTTAATTATATTTTATTGCATGTTAATCTTAGCTATATAAGGAACAGAAATTTTCATCTATCCTTTATATACTAGTTTGGAAAAGAAAGGGATAGCAAAATAAATTTCAAGTGTCTAGCCCAATGGAAACTGAAGAGTTCTGAATGCGTTTAGTTACATTTGCGTTATACCACTACATCAATTTTCTATTGGATTTTCTTTTAAATGGAGGCTTTGAAATTGGGTTGTTTATTGCAAGGCCCTCTTGTAAGATCCAAGAGAAACTTGTAAATAAAAGCCTGGATTAATTCAGTCGAGAAGAAAACTAGAGATCTCACTGTGAGAAAAAAAAAAAAGTGAATTTTAAACTTGTTCCATTTCCTTTAGGGAAAACCAGCAAAGATACAGAAGGCCACTCACAAAGTTTAGTCAGTCTTTTGTTATTTACCTAATATATGTGTACAAGTGTTTATATGTATGACATTAGTTTAGCTCACAGCTCTAGTTTTGAAACGTTTAATACATACAGTGCTTTGCTAAATCTAAAGTAATATAATTTTTGTTCTGATATACACTGCAGAGTGTATGAAAATGAAATCTGTTGGAGAATTGTTCTTGAAGAAAACTGCTACAAATTGATAAGGTAGTCATTTAAAATCACAATTGTATATCACAATATTTCTGTACAAAAAGAGTCAATATATTCTCAATCAGTAAAGCAAAGAAGAAAGCCTTTTGCAGTATAAATCAAAATTCACTTCAGCTTTACCGTTCTTCAGCACAATTTTCTCTATATTTTAAAAATTCTACGTATAAATTCAATGCATTATTCCAACTTGCTATTCTTCAGGCAAGTTAAATATGAGTCAACAGTGTGCCCTGGCAGACAAAAGTGTCAACTGTGTCTTAAGGAGGCTGTGACTGTGGAGAGAGGAGCTCATGGCTGGAGCGGGTTTCCCGGGGGAACTTTTGACCCTGTGCAAGACCCACACTGGAGCAGCATGTTGCTGAAGGTCTGCACCCTGTGGGAGGGTCCCACTCTGGAAAGGTTTGTGAAAAAATGTAACTTGTGGGAAGGACTCATGTTGAAGACCCTGGAGGACTGCCTCATGTGGATGGATCCCAGGCTGGAGCAGGGGAAGAGCGTGAGGAGGAAGGAGCACAGAGACAACGTGTGATGAATTGCAGAATCACAGAATATGCTGGATGGGGAGGGACCCACAAGGTTCATTGAGTTCAACTCCCATCCCAGCACAGCCCCATCCTGAAGAGTCACACCCTGTTACAGTGCGGATACTGCAACGCATGCATCAGACAATGAGGCCCGTGGAAAGAATATATATGGACCGATTCTTGATAGATATTTTCAGAGATGTTTATTTCTCCAGCCGCATGGCTGAGGATGCCAAGGAACTGCGTCAATCACGGGACCCGAGGGTCCTTGCCCGTGCAGGGGAACACAAAACAACCAATGGGAAACGAAGCTGACCAGGGGCTAGGGAAATCCCTGGTCTCCCCCCCGGGGCCCCTCTCCCAGGACCAGATGGTAGGGGGGGAGGAACCCCAACATTTCACCCGTTTATTTTTAACAAAAAAAAATATTTAAAACTTAACATTGAAAACAACTGGATAAACATAACAAGAACAGTTTCAAAACAAAACAAGCCACCCTCCTGAGTCTTTAAATGTCCAAACGAATTTTTTCTCTGGAACATCTTAAGGCTGACAGAAGGGAGACAGGACTCTCTGAGCATGCTTTGTGGGGAAACTGAGGCAGGAGAGTGTTTCTTCCATTTGTACCTGTTGGAATGCTGAACAAAAATAGTTAATTTCTTCCCTCCCCCTTTTCATCCCCCCCTCAGCATCGGAGAGGAATTGTAGGGAAAGGGAATTGTATAGGGAAGCCATGGGGTGAAAAACGGATTAGGGATAAACTGGGGATGGGGTAAATTTAGGAAAGGGTTCATATTGGGTATAGGGTAAAAGGGGAAAGTAGGTTGTGGGTAGGGAAGCTGCTGGGATGGATATTGTTTATAATTTTGTGCATAACGGCTGCCTTTGACTGGAATACCCCCAGGCCCAGTAACATTTGCTGCTTGTAAACCCTTCTTTCCTTGCACTATATCAAATTGTACAACTTCCCCATCTCCTACACTTTGCAGGTAATTTTTAGGGTTATTCTTTTTAATGGCAGTTCTATGGATGAATAAATCTTCCCCTGTATCATCTCGTGTTATAAATCCATAGTTGTTTTTGACATTGTACCATTTCACAGTTCCTGTGATTTTCGTTGCTACAACTTCTCCTATCACGTTCTCGCATGTTTGTCATGGCTGCTTTGTCCCTCGTGACTGCTGCCTCGCTGACTCCGACATCTTGGTTGAACCCCCGCGTTGCGGCCACTGAGCGGCCTCTGAGCAGCCCCGCGTTGCCAACTCCACGCTGCCTTGAAAGCGGTGCTGCTTCAGCTTCTTGTGTCGCTATGGAAACCGCCGCTTCTCCCTCTACAAGGCTCTCTGAGCCATGTGCTCAGAGCGGGCTTCCATGCCGACCCCCGGTTCCTGGCTGCTCATGGGGGCCACCTCTCTGCTGCACGTGGCCCACAGCACCCGCGGCGCTGGTGGCATCGCTCCCTCACTCACGGTTGAGCAGCAGGGGACCCCGAGAAAGGGATGGGGTCCGCAATAAGGTGCGCACTCCCGAGGGGGCTGGGCGCATCCAGCGCAGGCACTTCCACCAGCACAGCTGCAGTCACGCACTCCTGGGATGGCTGCCGCGTGGTCTCAGCCACGGGATTACGGCCATCCTCTGCTATAGGGGTAATGGGACCATATAAATGCTCCTCAAGAGCTTTGCTGATTACAAAGGATGCACGGAGAGGTTCTGTCACTAATGCATGTTTTGTTTGATCCTTTATCTCACTCAAGATCTCGTACCAAAAACTCCCGTGACTAGTTCCAGAAGGATCAATATCAAAAAGTAAGTCTTGAGAAATATAAAAGAAATTTTCGAAAAGCCAGTTAAAAAAATGTTCTAGATCTCCTGGAACAAGTACTTTCCTGTTTTGTTGTGCCAGGATTCCTTTAACTTCTAGATACATTTCTTTCTGCGGCTCAGAGAGCCACATTTCTCACAATTCTTCCACAGTCCAGAGAGAATATCAAAACCAAGGCGAGAAGAGAGAGATCTAGAGTGGTTTTCTGTCCCTAGGGATCGCTGTCTTCCCCAGCATTTTCCATCATATGTTGCAATGGGGATGGTTGCAACATGTGTATCAGACAACGAGGCCAGTGGAAAGAATATAGATGGACCAATTCTTGGTAGATATTTTCAGAGATGTTTATTTTCCCAGCCACATGGCTGGGGATCTGCCAAGGGACTGCGTCAATCATGGGACCAGAGGGTCCTTGCCCGTGCAGGAGAACACAAAACAACCAATGGGGAACGAGGTTGACCAGGGGCTAGGGAAACCACGTGCCTCCCCCCAGGACCAGATGGTAGGGGGGGAGGAACCCCAACAACACCCCATTGCAGCCCCCATTCCCTGTGCCCCATTGCCGTCAGAGAGAGGAGCTAGAAACACTGGGGTGAAATTCAGCCCAGGAAGAAGGGAGGGGTGGGGGAATGTGTTTTTGGATTTCTTTTAATTCTCATTACCATACTCTGATTTGATTTGCAATAAATTCACCTAATTTTCCTAAATCAAGTCTCTTTTGCCCATGACAGTGTTTTCTGAATGATTTCTACCTGTTCTTATCTTGACCCAGAATCTTTTGACTCTATTTTCTCTCTCCTGTCCAGTTGAGGAGGGAGAGCAGCTTGGTGGGCATCTGAAACCCATCCAGGATAAACCTGCTACTGTAGGAACCCAGAGTGCCAAGAATATTTCTCTGCCTGTTTTTAAGGGTTTTTACCCCCCCGGACAGCACTGGTATAGCTTTAAACCTCAATTTATGGCACAATAAAGTGTCACGCTACAAATAGTTTTCAGACATTTTTTATTTTTCTGTTTTTATTTCTAATCATATTTAACCATATGTATGATTATTTTCAATTCAGGGCACCTGCAGCCTCTTTAGAAATAAATGAAAGCTACAAGTATGCAACAGTTCTGAAAACCTTGCTACTTTTTTTAATGCATTGAAATAGGCTGTTGTAGCTAACTTTAGGACAGCTTCATAGGATAAGACTGCTTTTTAAAGAGCAATCACTGAATCTAATCTGTGAAGCCACAGCTGTGAGTTATGTGGACAGCTTCTTAAATGAGGAACACTCAAGACACTACTTCCCAAGAAAATTATATTAAGAGCCAAATAGAGTTGCTCTTTTTGGCAATGTATAAAAACATGAAGTTAACTGGTATTTGGAAGAGTTTCACAGCAAAATGGAACCCATTATAAATACAGCCAGACTTTTCAAATTCTGAATACAACAAAATATCTTAAATAAATAAAAAGAAGAAAGTGGCTTATGGTTATTACTTAATCTATTTTCATTGCCATTATTACATTTCCTTGGTACTTCTAAAAACTAGACAATTTTTTTCAAAAGGTGATATTGAGCTAACTTTCCCAATCTATTTACAATAACTGTATACATAATGCCCCTCTGTATTTTTTTTTTTGCCTTCCTTTAATTGTGTAGATTTTCTGTACAGTGTGTAAAAGAAACAACAACAACAACAAAAACCCAAAACAACCAGTTTCAGGAAAGATATTGCACTATTACAGAAAGGCTCAGAAATACTTCAATTTATAAAGAGTCAGACTCTGAAAATTGGACAGAATAGGACTGTGTAGCATGGTCTCCCTTCTGATAGACCATGTGGTGTTTTATTCAGAGGATACAAGTTAGCTCAGTGGTAAATGAACAATCTATTCAAACAGAATATGGTTAAACAAAGCTCTTCCTGAATATGGCTCCCCATAATAATAATACAGAAAAATAATTTCAATTAATTAGTAATTAATGCACGGTTTAAATAAACAACAACTGTAATAATCTGCTTATTTTCAGTAATGTATTTCATACACTCAATGACCTTCACTAATTTCCCAGGTCATTATTTATTTCATTTTTATTTCAGCTAACTCCCATGTATATCTATACATTTGACCTTTTTACCAAGAACAGAATAAAAAGTGTTGTCTCAGGGTTCTATCAACCAGATTTCTTTATATGAGTAGCAATAACCATTTGTTATTAAATGATATTATCTGATTAGTTTTGTCCCTCTCAAGAGCTAAGGAAATACACACAAATCTAATACTGACTCAAAGCAAATATCAGAGTTAGTTTTAATATGTGCAGACTGTTGCACACATTCCATATGTAACAATTATATTTTTGCTGTTCCCATCTCTGCAATTCCCAGGTCTGTCTTCTAAGGGTTTAACATCAAAATATCTTTGTGACAAACTGTATCACCAAAATTCCATTGACCTTTAGCTGTAATGGAAATTTCTAGAGAATAGATAATAGAAGCCTGTAGTAGATAAACAGGCTTCTATAGAAGCCTGTATATAATAAAAGACATTTCTCTTTAGAATAAAGAGAACATTTAAATTCCAATTTGTCTTTTAGGTTGACCATATATGTCATAAATTGCTATTTAAAAATAGTGTAATGGTGATGATCCTTGAGTAGGGAATAACATGGAGAGAGGCATACGTAGGCACATTATTGTGTCTCAGACAGCATCTAATTCTTTTGAAACTGCTGTTTCCCTTCCTTCCAAGACCATAAATTAATTTTATAGCTTGTAGGTCTATGGTGAAAAGGATTGAAAACACAACAATTACCACAGATTGAAATCAAGAATTAGAATTAAAACACCTTTCAGAGAAGAGACTCTTGCAACTCCATAATTCAATTTGCATGGTAGGAAACTAAATTTCTTTGAAACACTGAGAGTCATAAACATATGGATTTCCTAGATTCAAAATACAAATCACAGCTGGTTATGAGAGAATGGAGTGAATGTGATCATTTTGTGTTGTTACCTACAGAAGCAATGACTAAGAGTATTCTCTTTTTCTAGCTGTCAATGTAAATACTCTCAAGCATTAACAAAAGCACACTTTCACACTCTTGATATCTGCCACATTTATGGACTTGCTTGAAAGAATATGCTATCTGAAAGGTGCCACATGTGGCATTGACAGGCAGCAGTTCAGAGTATGGCAGACAGCCAGTAAATCATTCAGTGGAGTTTTCTGTCCTTCCAGCCATATCTTACAGAATCCACAATTTTGGCCTTCACACTATATTTCAATGTCAGAGGTTATATTCTTTTTAAACTTTTATATGTGAAAGTGAAAAAAAAAGTTACACATTCTCCTGCTAATTGATTTTTCTCTCCTTTCAGAGCTTAAGTGCACAAATCCCAGCGTGTGCTAACAAGCCTCTCACAGTCTTTCCAAGTAGTCTGAGTGAAAAGAGTTGGTTTTTTTCTTCTCCAGGGGTGGAAAAGAAAAAAAAAAGATAATAAGAGGTTTTTGGGTCATTCATACTATTAGCAGTTTGTTAAAAATCTGTGGAAAATGTTCATACCTGAAATTAAATTTTCAGTTCTTGCCTGACTATAAACTGATATGAGAAAATATGTAACCTTTGTCTATTTCTTGCACATTCATTTTTTTCAGCTGTTCAAATGTTTCTAGCAATGAACGAACTCTTCTAAGAAAAACTGCTGCAAAGACTGCATTAAATACCATAGTAAAGCCTCTGTGTCTGTTAGGCTTGTAATAAATCACAACTAGTCCTACCTGCTCTGCCAAAGGGTCAGCCTAGCCTAGAAATTTCCTCCATCAGTGGATTAACATGAACATCCAAGAAAGAGTAAGGAAAGGACAAGCACACGTGATACCTACTCTATGAATGTGTACAATATTACCACACAAATTAGTCTCATTAAATACCATTGTCACAAGTTAACACTGATCATGACTTCAGATGCCGTGGTAAAATCTGTTTCCAAGAAAACACTAATCTCTACCCCTCTGAAATTTCAGTTTTCTGTGGGATGGCTCACATTTACTAGATACATCCCCCAGTTTTAGAGGATTTGAATCTTTATCTCATAACTTTATATTTAGATCTCAGGAATGCAAGTCTATTATTACATAAATGTGAATGCATCTGAAACAGAAATGATTGATTTAAATGTGGTGTATAAGCTACAGAAGAATTCAGGCTGCGGCTGTGTGAGAGACTGGGAAGATTGATGTCTCGAGACATTTTTGGGTGAGAGTTTGAGGGGAAGGGGCAGGTCAGGTCTTGCCCTGGTGAGGCAGTGCCCTGCTCTGCACCTCCCACCACTAAAGCCTGTATCTCAACCATGAAATGGCTGCCAATCCCTACCACATAGGAAGCAATGCTCTACACTTGCCTCTGGAGCCCCTAACCCAGCTCCTGAGGAGCTAAGTGACCAGAATTCCCACCTGAGGGAAGTGCCCAGTAAGGTAAAGGGGTCTTTTAGGCTGAACATACAGCAAGCCTGTCTTGACTCTACCTTCTCTTGGAATTTCTATCAGCTGAACACTTCTACAGCAGGAGTGGTAGTTACGTATGCCCTTTTCTATATCTTCTGTCTTTCCTTCTTCTTCTAATAATTCCGTATTCTACGAATTTTTGTGTAAATTAAAATGGGATGGGCTTAGATTTTATGAAGTTGAATGGGCCAAGTTAAAGCTTTGGGAAGTGTTTTATATCGACTGAATGTTGCCTAATACCTTTTGCCAAAGTTCTTTGATTTTCTAAAGTTGCTAGAAAAGTTCTTTTTGTTGTTTTGACCTCTTGCTTGAGAATATCTTTTCAGTATTTCTTCTGTGAGTCTAACTCAGAGTACATGAACAACTTTTAAAAGTCATGTTGAGTGAGTTTTCTGGGGCCTTACAGGCTCTTACAGAGCTTCTGAGTATTCTGTAATTGCGTAAGTAATTCTGACCTGATCTTAAAGCACAGGGTAACATAGTATCTGTTCTTCCTTTATTTTATATAAAATAGTACCAGTATGTGGCAAAATAGTAATTTATAAGCATCTTTTGTTTTGCAGAGTTGTTTCCAATGGATATTCTGAACTCAAAAGGGATCTGTTTTTTTTTTTTTTCTTGTCTCAGTGTAGTGGTTTGGTCCAAGATACTCATTACTGTTTATCTTCTGTGAGATAAGAATTAGGAGAAACACAAAACAGGCACCAAACTTGAAAGAATAGAAAGAAGTTTATTAACAGACCTAAAAGAAGAAGAAGAAAAAAAAAATTATACCACACCTTCAGAACTCTTCTCCTCCCCTCACCTTCCTCCCTTCTCCCACTGACAATGTAAAAAGATAACCCTTGAGATGTTCAGTCAGTTTACCACTTCCAAATAACTTTGTTCAGTCCATTTAGGAAGAGGAGTCTCTCTGCTCGCATGCGAGTCCCTTCCCCCGACTTGCAGCTTTTCCCACAACTGCTTTTGAGGGTCCACTCTTGAAGGTTTTTGGGGTAAAATTTTAAGGTTGAGCTGTTCAGAAAAAAAAGTTCTCTTCACCCATCTCTGGGAGCATTTCATCTCTAAGAACAGAGGCCCTTCTCCTTCCCTGGGAGCAAAGGGTCCTCCTCATCTTCATCAGTAGGACTATCTCTGGGAGCATCTCTAGGAACTGAGGTTTCTCCTTTCCCATTTGGAGCAAAAGTCCTTATCGCTTCCATCTCTCCCTGTCCAAACTTCTCATGAAATTACAGCTGCGTCAGCATCTGCCTGTCTCAGTGCAGGTGCTTTCGCTCTCAAGTACAAGTTGAACGCTCCACCTCCCACACCTTCATGAAATTACAACGGGCACTCTGATATATCATAGTTTTACAACAGAATTTCAGCTTGAAGCATCTCCTCTTTCTCTTCCCTCAGGTTTTCAGCTCTTCACTGAAAGCACTAAAAGGATTAATCTCACCTTGGCCTTGCAGCTGGAATGTGGCTTATTGCAGTGGAGAGGGGGGGGAGCTGGGCCGCTCTGGCTGCTGACAGCAGGACTGTGGGGGGGTTCCGCGGGTGGAACAGGGCCCATCGGCTCCAGGATGGCCGTGGCCCGGCCCGGCCTGGCCCGAGCAGGGCTAGGGCCGGGCCCACTGGCCCCTGCATGGGGTCCGCAGCCACCTGTTCCAGCACCGGAAATGAGATAGAGCAAGTCTGCCTCAGGGTTTCTGTTCTTAAGTGTGGATCACAGAGGCGGTCACAACTTTAAGTGGCTTAAAGAATTGTCCATATTCAAACTGGCCAGCTGGTAGGTTCTATCAGGTCCAGAGGAAGCTGTAAGCAACCCTTGGCAAGGACATCCCTTCCGGGACTATGCTTGCTAACCTATGACATTCTGGTATAGATACATTTAGTAAATATTTCTCTTAATGCAAACTTGAAATTGTCACAGTGATTTGCTAATCCTCTTGCTTTCTTTGCTACCTCAGGCACACAAAACATATTTTCTGCCTGGTCAGAGACAAGGGTATGTGGAGTTCCTAAAGCATCTTGCTCAAGGATCCTGCACAGGGCCAGCCAGAAGACACAGAAAATGCACACCTCAAGTGTCCCAGCCCCTAAACCAGATTTTAACCTGGTGGGATTTGTTTTGCCTTCACTGTAAGAAAGGCTTCAGCCATAGGGGTGATGGGAAGCGTTGTGGGTGTGCTCCTGCCTGACAGCCACAGCCAGCTCCCACCATAGAGTGTGGCCAGGCTGGGCTATGTTAGGGGGATCATGGCTCAGAGCCCCAGGCAGTGAGGGGTGCTGGGACCCTGACAGTTGAAATCCCTTTTCCTTTTGATAAAATTGGTTTATTTAAAGGCCAGAGCTGATAATCCATTTGTTTTCAGAGTTGGCTACAGAGTTTTAACAGTTCCTGAATGCATGTACACGAAGTGTGACTACTCCCATCCATTTTTATGTATAAACGCTACAGGTGAAGGACTGGAAGTCCTTGTAAAACTAAAGAAATTAATTGTCTTAATAACTGTGACAATTTCAGTGTAGATCAAACTAAGCCAAATTTTAATACATCTTCAATGTCTTGTAAGAAGATAAAGTTGCATGTGCTGGGTCAATTTTACTTTTTGGAAGCACTAAAACAATTTCAGAGAAGATGAAAATCAAACAGCATGATGGCTTCTATCACTTGTAGCAGGCCTTCAAGGAAAAAAAAAAGATAAAGAAGAGAGCTAGCACAGCAGAAAAAACCCCCCAATCAGACCCATTATCATCTAAGTTATATACAAGTGCTACCACTTGAAATAGTATGGAGTCTTTAGCAGTCCCATTCTCTTCCTGGTTTAATCATTGGTGTGGTGCAGTATGGCAGCGGGTTTCAACAGCTTTTACCTGTAACCATGACCTGGGAAATCTAGACACATTGCATTCAGTAATTAATTGCCAAGCATATTGCCTGGAAGCAGCTAAAGAGTCCTCATGAGCCTTTTCCAAAGATGAAATTGTCTCCAGCAATTTCTTCTTCTGAGACTTCAGAAATAAAGTATTAAACCAAATATTCACAACAAAATAAATATCTCTTTGTCTGGCACGAATAGTGGAAATAGTCCCAAGGTGATACGAAACAATCCTTAGTAACAGTAAAGAGAGTTACAGCTTCCTTTTTTCAGTTTTATCTTCAACTGTGATTTAATTCTGTTTTGTCATTTTCAGCACTCTTCAGTGTTGGGATTTTGAGGCTAATGGATTTAGATAAAATGTGGGCTGAACGAAGGAAAGATTTTTAATGGTGTATTTTTAGAAGAACTAAGCTGTGGAGAAGGAAGAATTCTGCTAGGCGCAGGGAATGACTTCTCCAGGTTTTCCCAGCAAGCCACTGGCAAGGACTAGAAATAGAATCTTGGTCTCCTGGGGCTGTGTCTGCTGTTCTGTCCAGCAGCCTCCACAGCTGATTTTTATAAGTAACAGTCACAGAAAGCAGTCACAAAAATGCCTTCATCATAAACCAAGAAGCAAGATGTATTCAAATGCTTCCAGCAATTGTTGAGCTGTTGATTACAGTCATCCCTCAAAACATAAAACATGAAGAACAGCAGCTCTTTATACTCCTGAGGTGCATATCTGCACTGCACAGGGGTTAGGCAGAGAAGGAGCTGCCTAATTAGGAGGGCTTGTCCTGGCTTTAATGCAGCTTAAGAACAGCTGCTTTAAGTTGCATTATTTGCCTATGCATGCCACTAAAGATGATTTCCCCCCTTCAAAATGGATCTGTTCTGTGGCCTTTAGCAAATCAATAAATCTACTTAAATTGACTGGAAATACTCTGATTTGGTGTCTTGTGTAGGGTGTGCCAGCAAGTTATCAGCTGCCTGCTGTTAACTCCAAATCCAAAAGGAGTCGTCACCATTTAAAATGACATATTGCACTATTTGTAGCATTTCCTAAAAGGCTGCTTAGCCAGGTGCAACTTCGATCCCACAGGGGAAGGAGCCACAGCTGCAAATGGATGGAAATACGGAATTTTGTAGTGGTAGTGAGAGAGGATCACCAGATGGGAAATTTAGTAGGCAATCTCAGTGCCATTATGAATCTCACCCTCTGCATTTCCAAGTGAAAGCAAATGCTTGAATGCTGAAAATTATGACATATTAAATCATTATTGTGAATTGCAGTTAGCTGGCTCAGATATACCTGAGGTTCTGGAATTACAGATGGCAAATTTAACCAAGCATTCTGATGTGCTTTTGCTGCAGATATTGGGGAAGAGGGAAAAGTGCACACAGTCTCTGACAATGGTTTCCAACAGTATTGAGAAACCCAGACAAAAGCAAAGAGGGAATTAATACACAGAAGTTTGTTGATGTACTTGGTACAGTATAACACAATATACTAATTCTGCCATCACCTCTTTAGTAAAAAAACCCTTATCTGTTGTATACTGAAGGTCTGTCCTTATTGCAAAAGGGTTGCACACAAAGATATAGATGTGGTATTAGGTCAGTTAGATCACTGGAAGCTTTTTTGGAAGCACTTTTATATGCGTGAGGCATACTGTCCTGTAGGCAAGTCAGGAAAGAGGAGGTAGGGGTGGATAAAACTCTTGAATATTAACAGTATCTACAGTGGAAATATTTTGGGTTTTGAGGAATGATGAATAATTTTTCACAAAATGACAGCTTCGTAAAAATTATTGATGAGTGTAAGTAAATTTAATCATCACAAAAAATTATGTATAATATGTATTGATAGATTAGAAAACCTATCATGCATCGCTGCCAAACAATGGGGATAAAAAGAGATATAATAGGACTAAAAAGAATAACTCCATCTCTTTCCATGTACTTCTTAATCTATTCTCAAGTATCTGGAGCTTCATTTTATTCTAAAAACAAAGAATCCAGAAATTTTTTGGACATCAAATATTCTTGAGGACTTTATTAATATCAAATTACATTAGAAGCCTTGTCAAGTTTTATAGTCACCTTTACAAATAAATTAGATATTCAGGAGTTAATGTATCATTTAAGAGATATTCCCAGTCTAGTTTCTCTAGACTGTTTTACTTAACAGCCTCTTTTCATTTTTGTAACATGCCCCATCTCAGTCCTTTAACTGTCTTAGGGTAAGACCTTCTCCAACCTCTTTTTCACATGGGTCATTGCATTACTTATATATCCTATTATTTTACTTCCTCAATGGCATGTAATTTCCCTTTTTGAAGTGATGAAGTTATGCAGGTTCATTTAGGAAAAAAATGGATTTTGCTTTTATAAAAATTCTCCCTTTGGCATAATCATTTTATTTGCATTATATCACATATATCAATATATAGAATGGTAAAAAGGGAGAAAAAACAGGCAAAAAGGAAAGGAGAGTCTCTGAAGACAACCCATTTCTTTAGCATGTGGATGAGGAGTAAAAGACAAGTTGTGCTTTTGATTGAGACCTATCAGTAGCACATAAAGAAAATGCATGTACTTAAAGCTTTTCTTTTGTCAACAGGCAAGACAGGTAATGACATTATACAGTGTTTTGAACATCATCTAGTTGTGGGAACTAAGGAACATAGGAGATAAGCTAGAAAAGAGCTGGGTCAAATGTGAGAAACTGCAGGGATTCTCTTCAGTCGTTCAGGAGCTCAAACCTTTCGGACCCAAACATTTACAAATGCAGAAGAGTCAGACAGGTTGTCCTGCATATCCAAGCACAGTCAAGGCAGCTGCCAGAAAAACAAGGAGGCAAACCAGAAAAGGGGTGGGCTTCAATTGTTTTAACAGCATTCTGAGGAATTACTATACCACCTGACTTACTTTCCTGGCTTCAGAATTTTCATTGCTGCACAACAAAGACCATATTCAGGTAGCATGAAACTGGGTACAATGTTTGAATGATGTGCTCTAGCCCTAATGGTAATTGTTTGTTCAATATCTGTGTCCTAGCCAAAGACTGTAGAAGGTTATTTTGCCCTCTAAAATTGCTTAATTTGCCTATCAAAAGGTACCTAAAAGAATAGTCTGCAGTCACTAGCAAAGATAAATAGGGATCAGCACTTCAGCTTCCAAACCTTAAAATGTCATGCACCTTTATTACCACTATTTATCTTATTTATTATCTGATCAATTTTATTTAAGACCAAGACTCTGAATGAGACACTATCTCTTCAGAATGGCCTTTTCTCAGAAAACACTTCTAAAAAAGGTTAGGTGAACAGAATCACAAAGAATTTGGCTTTCTTCACTACATGACTTAGATGAAAAATAATTAGAAATGACAACTGTAGATTGTTAGGAAATGGTTCCATTCTGGACACAGTCATTTCAAGTGCATCCTAAAACAGCAAAGTGTTGATAAATCATAAATCTGTTCTGTTCTATCCTAGCATTAAAACACTTTTTTAACAGAATTCTGAAACCTAAGAGGACTGTTGTGACCGTTTCGTCCAGCAGGCCATGGAATTTCCTTAACCAATTTCTGCATCAGACCTGTAATTCCTGCCTGAATAAGACTAGGTGCCATTCAGCAGACCCTTAACACTGGTTCAAACATTTCAAATGGTGGAATATCACTCACAGTCATGGTAAATTACTCCACCTGCTAGTAATTCACACTTATTTGTCATTTGAAATTGTCTAGAGTAATTTCCTATATTCTGTTGTGATTTTCCCTGCTAAAGTTTCAAATCTTTTATCTTAAATTTGAAGGTTCTCGTAGGTGATGGGAAAGCTAATCTTTAACATTTGTTGGATAAAATAGATTGCTTCCGCGTGAGGTCAATTTTCTAGGTAGCAAACTTATTCCTCTTGGGGCTTTTTGCTGCAGTATTCTAGAAAGCAGACTAATTTTTAATAGCATTATAGTTGTCATAAATAAAAATTTGATCATAGCTATCTCAAAGAATTACTTTTTTTACTTCTGTATACTCAGTTCCATTAAAAGAATAAATATTACTAGCTTTTTTTTCTTGGTAGCTGCCACACTAATATTTCAAGATATTTCAAGCGTCAAGAAGGATCTCATGCTTTTCTTTTGTATTGCTGAAAATTCCACTAATAGTTTCTTTATTTTAGTACTGCCTTTAGCAGTATCAAAGACAATAACTTTTTAATAAACAAGGTCTACTTAGCAACATCAAAAGATATAGATATTTATCTACTACAAAGAAGCCTAACTCTATGAAATTCTGTCAAACTGCACTCATTTACACCATCTTATGGTATGACCTAGAGTTTTTGATCTCAGTGACAAAGTAGATATGTTCAAATTCACTTTTTTTCAGTTACTGGATTCTCCTGCATTTAATGAAGAGTAGAAATTTTAATATTTAAATAGAATTTTACTTTGAAATAAGAGCCTATTTGTTTTATCTATCTCAAAACTATTAAATACTTTTGCATTCACAGTTTTGAAATTAAAATCACTATCTAGATCACAGATAATTAAATGCATAGAATTTAATAATACAACTACGGAATCCATCTTAAAACAGCAACAAATAAAATATAACCAAAAGTAACCTTGAAAAATCTTAAAAATTAATTCAGGAGAAAGCTTGTATGTAGCATTTATTAAAAAAAAAATTAAAAATTATGTTCTAGCACACATATTGTTATGAAATTTTGAATTAAAAAATACTGCTGTGCTCCAAAATTACAAAGAACAAATTTTGGTTAGCTGATGAAGTGAGGAGATCCTTGCCTTTTTTATGTCCTTCTAAAGGCCTTTATTACTGCAAATAAACTCTTAACAAATATTTTAAAGTTTTGTATAGGGTATGAATGTGTAACATACAGGCACATGTTTTATGTACATGTACTCTATATAAATACATAATCTTTCTAATGGAAGAGAAAATGTTGAACTCAACTCCTCAGTGGGGGTAAATTCTTGAATGAAAAGATTTTACACAAAGGAGAAAAATCTCATCATCTTCAGGTTGTAATCGTTTCTTGTTTCATTCTGAAGGTTTATACCTTGAAATAGGACAAGAAATGAAAATGTTAATGTATTTTGAAATTTCAATTTTTTGTTCTAAAATTTTTATTGTCTCTACATAAGTATTGCAAAGCATTTTCCCTCTTACCCTTTCACCAAGTATTCCTGATTCCAATTTTTCCTCTTTTTTTTTTTTGGCAAGTTCTGACTGTGAAAAGTGCTAGCTCATGCATTTTCTGCATGCCTGGAAAAGAAAACCAAGCTTCATCTGGGTCAATATAAATTTTATGAACAGTGGAGAATGACCTGGAAGATAAGAGCGACTGTTAACTCGTATTACCGCCAATAATTTACTGCCCCCACCTCATCTTTCAGCTCTGTGGAGCAACGGTGTCTCCTAGTGGACAATTAACTGCAAACGTCAGGCAACAACTCTTTCAGAAAATATTCGACTCCATTTCAGTTGGTATTCACAAAGGCACTATCCTAATAAAGCTAAGACTTGTGTATGTTGTTTCTGTTGGAAGTGGTTTTATTGAAAATTCATTCAAATACTTCATATACCTGGATTTATGTACTTTGGAAATAAATAGCTTCTTTTGGAAAAAAAAGTTGTTACTAGCAGCAAAATTTGTGCCTGTGGTCTTACTCTTCTTTGATTATGACTTAAATTATCTTCCCTTCCCTAGCCAACAATGTATTGACTAATTCAAAACAAACAAAAAAAAAATACCCCCCAAAAAAAAGAAAGAAAAAGAAAAATAAAAAAGAGAAGAAGAAATTTGGTTGTGCTGAGTCTTTAAACATTTTTATGTGCCTTGCTTGCAGTTAATGGGAAATCTCAGTCCCTTGTGCAAAACAGTGCTTTATTAATCATTCTAATTTCTTCCATTACATTTTCTCTTCTACACACAAAAAGGGAAGAGAGTAAATGTCTCCCTATCTTCAAATTCAATTTGAGACATTTTACTTGATGAAAAGTGTATTTGCATAAACATTTCTCACTGGGGATGGCATCTAAATCTGCATTGTGGAACTTGACTGCAGAGGTTTATAATCTTAAATTCTACTCACTGATCTAGAGCTCCTGTGTATTAAGTAATTTACGATTTGTATTTAGCTTAAATTTTAAGCACAAAAAGGTCCTAAGCTTTGTATACAAAGATACATTTTGTATGAAAATACTGAGGACCAGATGTTGTTAATTGCCAAAATGTCTGACAAGCAGAGTTGAATGAACTTATACATTTCTTTCATGTCAAGGTTACAGACTGAAATGAGGTTTTATTTAGCAACAAATTATTTTGTTATGTTAGAAGAATGTAATAAAATACCCAAATGTATGTATAAAAGTTGAGTAAAATATTTAGCTGGTGATATTCTTGTCTCTGTGAAAAATCCCATACAGAACAGGTAGAAAAAGAGGTGTTCCTTCAGACATACAGATAAACACATCAATTGTAATTAATATGATTGAAATCAGTAGTTAGGAAAGAAGTATTCAGAGGGCTGAACTAATTTTCCAGGAGTTTTAAAATTAATGTCCCCATTTCTTCTTAGATATATATATATATATATTTTTTTTTTTTAGTGACTAAGTATGCCTATAAAGTTATGAGATCCAGTTCTACGACTGCAAGCAGACAGATATGTGCTTACACAGAAGCCTTAAAGTGGACAGAGAATGACATGAAACCAAGTATTACTCAGATTAAATCAGGTTTGTTGAATTGACATACTAGAAGGTATTGCCAGGGCACAGGGCTAAAATACATTTCAGACTTGCAGAATATAATGAAAGGTGGCAGTTGTATTTGTTCTAGGAAATGTTATGCACCTGAAGACTTTCACTCTGAACAGGAAAAATAACATATTTTTAATTAAACTTAAATGGAATTGATACATGGACATTTAAAGCCATCTGAGTGCTTTAAATTTTTATGTTTTTCTTCACTAAAGCTGCTGTTCCTACTACATCCAAGTTCATTGTGAGTTCCCATGTACGACACTTCGTAGAAATTCATAAAATGAACATACTGAGCTAAACATGAAGATTTGCATAGATTACTTATTATATGGATGGCATATAATCTTAGTTTTATTTGAATTTCAGACCCCACATTTTTTCAGTAATTTGAAATATTTCTGTGATAAAACTCTGGTACATTTTGCACTGGAGACCTGTTGCAGTGGGGATCCTGCAACACGCATATATCAAACCAGGAGTCCCGTGGAAAGGAAATATATATGGACAGACAGATTCTTGATAGCTGTTTCAGAGATGTTTATTTCTCCAGCCGCATGGCCGGGGCTCTGCCCAGGAACTGTTCCAGTCACGGGACCAAGGGTCCTTCTGCCCGCGCAGGGAACACAAACCAACCAATGGGAACGAGGCTGAGCAGGGGCAGGGAAACCCCGTCTCTGTGCCCTCAGGGCCCCTCTGCCAGGGCTACACGGCAGGGGAGGGACCCCAACACCTCACCCGTTTTATTTTAATAAAAGGAGAATGAAAACAACTGGATAAACATAACAAGAACAGTTTCAAGACAAAACAAGCCACCCTCCTGAGTCTTTAAATGTCCAAACAGATTCTGTGGAACATCTTAGGGCTGACAGAAGGGAGACAGGACTCTCTGAGCATGCTTTGTGGGGAAACTGAGGCAGGAGAGGGTTTAACTTCTTCCCTCCCCCTTTTCATCCCCCACTCGGCATTGGAAAGGGATTTTTGGGGAAACAATTGGCAAAAGCATGGTTTTGTGAGGGAAACCATGGATGAAAAAACGGATTGGGAATACACTGGGGGTAATAGGACATAGGGTAAAAGGGAAAGGTGGGATTAGGAAAGGGAAACTGTAGGGGGGGGCTTACAATGGAGATATTGTCTAACATGACTACGATTTTTTGCATATATACTGCCTTTCACAGAAACACCATCAGGCCCAGTGACCTGCGATGCTTGTAACCCTTTTCTACCTCGTATAATTTTGAATTCTACCACCTCTCCATCTCCCAAGCTTGGGATCCATTTTTCAGGGTTATTCTTTTTAATAGCAGTTCTATGCACGAATATGTCTTGCTGGTTGTCACACCTTGTTATAAAACCATAATTTTGCTTAACATTATACCATTTTACTATCCCTAAGGTCTTAGTTACTATGATCTTTTCCTTTTTCCGAGTGGCTGCTGTTTTCTGTCTCGCTGCGTCTTTGCTCTCTCTTTCGGTCGCTCCCGTGTTGGAATTGTCGGGGCTGCTGGTGCCTGCGCGCTCTTCCCAGGGTCACGTTCGGGGCTGTGCGGGCCGGGCCGGGCCGCGCCGCTCAGTTCTCCGTGCGTCGCCTCCTCTGGTCGCAGCTTCGCTGCCGCTGCCGGGCGCTGCATCCACGTCTCGGCCGGGCCCCCGAGCGACGACCCCCCCGCGCCCTGCTCCAGCGCGTGTTTCGGTTCGGCGCGGCTCCGTTCCACCGCCATCGCCGCCAGCCGCCGCCTGCGCGCTGCCTCTCTCGGCCGGGCGTTCCCAGGGCTCGCTCCACCACGCGCTGCGCAGGGCCGGGTGGGCACCGCCGGGTCCCGCCGCTCCCGCCGCTCCCCGCTCCACCACCGACACTGCGGCTCGCGTGGCTCCGCCCGCACACGGGAACTGCCTCGCTGCTGCTCGCAGAGCGCTCGGTGCACGTGGCCTGGGCCGCACGGTCCCTGCGCCAGGCTTCCCTTCGCCAGGACACAGCTGACATTGCTCAACAGTCTCGGTAACTAAATAATATTCACGAAAATATTCTTCCATCGGCATATATTTTGACTCCAGTATTAACTGTGTCCAAACGGTTTTCCAAAAGCCCTTGGTAAGAATTAAATCCCAAGAAACATAGAAAAAGTTCTTAAACAACCATGCCAGGAAGTGTTTCAGTTCTTTTTGAGCTTGAATCAAGCTAAAATTTACAAATCGTTGTTCAAGAATCATTTTAAGTTTAAGATAAATGTCCATATGCGGCTCTGAGAGCCAAGAGTCTTCCCACGATTCCTCCATAGTTTAGATATGGAATAGCAAAGCAAAACCAAGAAGAGGAATCCAAAGTTTCCAGGGTTTACTCACACAAATCAGTCGCTTAGGGATCGGGGATCGTTCTGCTCTCAATTCTCCACCATTTGTTGCAGTGGGGATCCTGCAACATGCATATGTCAAACCAGGAGTCCCGTGGAAAGGAAATATATACGGACAGACAGATTCTTGCTAGATGTTTCAGAGGTGTTTATTTCTCCAGCCGCAAGGCCGGGGCTCAGCGGAGGAAGTGTTCCAGTCACGGGACCAAGGGTCCTTCTGCCCGCGCAGGGAACACGAACCAACCAATGGGAACGAGGCTGAGCAGGGACAGGGAAACCCCGTGTCTGTGCCCTCAGGGCCCCTCTCCCAGGGCTACACGGCGGGGGAGGGACCCCAACAGAGACCCACACAGAAAATTCAGATGGTGTAAAGCACAAATTTGGAGATGCTTAGGGCATGAGTTTTACTATTAGCTCCATTTCTACCAGGGCTGTGATTATAAAAACATTTTGATCTTGTTATTAAAGGCCTTGTATGATGCTTTACATCTTTCAATAGTGAGGTGCTTTCTAAGGAAGAAGGTATCAATAACTTCAGGTTTCAGTTTTAAAAAATTTTTCCCTAAAAAGTAAGCCTTCTAATTTCTTTGGCAACACAGCAGCTGTATAGCTCCTTTAATCCTTGCTTGCATGAGAGGTTTTTCTCTTCTCATAGGTGAAGTAAATATCCTGTATGGTGAAAAGATGCAATATAACTGTGTCCAAGTTAACCTGTTGATAGAGCAGAAATTACTCGGTGTTTCCAATGCAATTTTTACAAACAGAATGAATTACTGTAGTAAGAACCATTTAGCTGCTTTAACAGAATTGAGTGGAATTGTAGAGTCATTCTCATCTCTGTGTTTCAGCCATTAAAGGACTCTCAGACATGGCTTGTGTTTTTCTTCTCAGCAGAAGAAAAGGGAATGAAGGGAATACTGAGAACAGTTGGCTGGGTTTTCCTAACTCCATCACTGCCTTTAGAATTATTCAAGATATTCAAAAACCACTACTAATTTACAGATAGTGTACACTAGATTGTCAGAAAAATTGCAACAGAATGCAGCATTCATTTGCACATGAAACTGGCACATTTCTAATTTAAGTACCTCTTGATAGTACTGAGCAAAAGCTGTTGCACAGATAGATATTCATTGTCTTTCCGTTTTTGCCCATTTTAGTTGCAAACAGGCAAAGTGCTTATCAATAAAACTCACAAGCTTTAAGAGTCTGTATTTTGGGCTTTCAAGTTGCCAGGCAGGACTATTGCTTATAAGTTAAGATAGCCTTGTTTAAAATGTTACAGACTTGCAAAATTGTCTAAAATCAACAAAACTCAGGTGGACGGATTTACCAGAGGTTTACTTAAAAGCTTGTACACAAAAACTGGGCTGTTTACTTCAATTTGGGAAAGCTAACAAAGGTTTTTTATTGATTGCCTTCTATCTTTAGCTGCATGCAGGACCAGTGAGCAAAACAAGTGACACTTCCACTTAAATTTTTCTGCAATGCAGAAGGATGAGTGAGAATAAACACAAATCAACAAACAAGGCGTATCTGTAGTTCCAAAAAGAAAAGGAAACAAAGGAGAAAAACGAAGATGTCTGAAATTAGTATGATTAATTATGCTAGGAGATACAAATGAACTATATTAATTTTTTCATTATTTCCATCATTTGGCCAGAAAAAAGAAAGTCTGAATCAAAGTCCTAGAAACAAATGCACTTACTATAAGAACTAAGTTTATTATAGAATGAATTATAGTAATGATTCAGATAGTGAACAGCTGTCATTTTAAGCATTTTAGTTTTCTCTTCAGTATATGAGGTTCATCTTTCTGTTCCAGAAAAATGACAGTGATAAGTTGGCTTGCAATTGGCCTTAGAGAAGACACAGTGACAATTTCCCATCTAATTTTTTTTTTTTTTTGCTGTGACCCTGTGAACCTATCTATTACAACTAATGTACGGGCCAGATTTTCAACAAAAAGCCTAACACTTTAGAAGATCTCTCTTTCTGAGACACCGATGTAAATGGCCAGTTGTCTTTGAAAAATATCTCACCATAAGCATTTTACTGAGAGGCTGCAGCATAATCACACCTGACAGTAAGCTGTTCTCTTGAAATAACTAGACTTATTAAATTCACCTGAAATTCTTTTACTATGGGTCTGGAGCTTACAGATGCAAGCTGTCTTGTATCTGATCAGACTGGAGAGGGGTAGAGTATCTGCATGGTTCTGCCAGATAAAATACTTGATGTGATAAACAGAGAACATATCATGGCATCCAGGTTTGTCAATTATAGTCCCTGCTCAGGTCAAGGGAAAATGAGAAGAGAATACTGTTTCAACCCTGGGTTTGGGTACAACCCCTCTGTAGCTTGCAGGTACTCTGCCCTGCACTGATCCACCACTGATCTGTATTAACAGACACACCGTGGTTATAGTGGCTCTATGCGAGTTGTTTTCATCTGAAAGACTGATATGAAACTTTCTCAAGAAAAGATGATTTGCAATTTTTCAACAGGTTTAATTGAATCCAAAATTCAATTTGTTCATGCTATCTGCAGCTTTTAAACAATCAATGGCTATACAATTTCAGCAATGACTCTTTAAAATTAGAATTATTGAAAAGGTTTACAAGTAGTGATAAACAGAGTGAGGTGGTATTGATTGGCCAGTGGAAGACATTGATTTGAACTGTAAACAGGTATTATGCTAGAAGAATTGCATTACTGCACCTCTTTTTGCCACTCTTATTCTGAGTCAATTGTAAACACATTCATGCAATTTTTTTTTAATTATGGTTTTAATATGCTTTAAATTGCTTGAGGAGATTTATGGTTGAGGAAACAGGACATTATGAAAAACATCATGTAAAATGGATTGAAGTTTTCACTGTTTTTTCTTATGTAAGAGATTGTGAATGTTTATAATTTACTGAACAAATATGCTTACCATATAAATGTATGTATACTGTGCTTGCAAATTAGCTTTCTCAGTAAAGAAGAAGAGTTGTGTACATCCTTTTTCATCTAGATGTGTTCCATCCTTGCTTTAGCCAAACGAGAAATTTTTGTACTGACATTTGTGAAACATGTAAGGTATGTATGCCTATTCACATGCATTGTGTGTGTATTATTTCAGAAAAATAAACCTGAAAATTACTAGAAATCTTCCATTTTCAGTCAGGAAAAATTGAATATTTGATCTAAGTTACAATTAAATAGATTGTTATTATATCAAATATAACAAATATATCAACAACATAAATAACTAAGGGATCAGGACTAGAATAATAACAGGCACTGTTTAAACTCAAAAGAAGGTACTCTACTCATCAATGGGCTTTTAATCAAAATGTGAAGGTGCAGAATGACTAATCTAGCAACAGAAAATGGGCTGATATATTCTCATTCTAACTTTAACTGGTAGGTAAATAACTAAATGGGAAAAAAAGGGAAAGCTACAGAAAGAAGGTTACACATAAGAGTAAAACCACGTAGAGAATAAAAAGAGAATTAAAAGAGATAAAAGATGAACAAGCAACACTTCTGCACAGGTTTGAGAAAATTCAGTGAAACTTTAGTTTTGCGAAAAGAAGATTGAAAGTTCCTGGCATACTTAGAATCCTCCCCTTCACATCTGCTACAGGAGTCTTGGTTTTGTCTGCTGTTGTTCATCCCTTCTTTCATCAGCATGGATCCATGTTGCTAATTCTGTACTTGCTCTGTGTGCAAGTCTCTTATCTATGTCAGTTGAAATGTCAAGCATGAAATGTGTTTAGTATATGAAACAGTTTTCTACTGAGAGGAAAATTTTGCCTCAGTTTTGCCTTCAGGCTTAACTCAGATGTGACCTTAGAAAAGCATAAACAAATCTGAGCACTTGGAACAAAGTTTGAGTCACAACTTTTAAGGAGCTGATTGCCACCTCAGACTGACTGTATACTCACCAATTCTGGTGGATTCTGTGCAATGACACCCACTGGACACATTTCTGAGAGGTAGTTTAAGCCCTCAAAGTCTGTCACTATGCGTCACTTTGGTAGATGTAGGCTCTAAAACAGTTAAAAGGCATCACAGTTCTATTTTTTACTGGCCTCAGTAGGAGCTGAAAACTGCAAAATCCAGAAATGGGATGTAAATATCTAAACGACAGCTGGTGGTTTTGAGAAACAAGGTTACTTATTCAATTTACATAAAATCTAATGGCTAAAAATCCATTTAAATCTAAGCCCAAAGTTTAGGAAAACTGTACTTATAACCCCTGGCAGCTCTATATTTTTCTTTCTTTATACATCCATTTTTAAAAGATCATAGGGCTTTTTCACTTTTATTCCCAGTTTGCTGTTTGCTGAATATTCACCACTGTAGTGCAGCATAACTTCATCATTTATCTGCAATTTTGCATGTGTCCACTATAAGAAGTTCCCTTCTGTTACATTTGAAAAAGAGACTGGTTTGTCTTTTTATAAGTTTTCTCCACCTGTGTTTATGGAAAGTGTAGTGAGGAATTTGTCATTTGCTGAAGTCATTGAGGAACATAACAGATGCCAAATTTTACAGCATATCCTCACCACAACATGATATGGAAGGGACTGAAGTGTCAAAAGAAAATTTTTTTACTTCGGTGTGCAGACATGACTTGTTTCATAAAGCTTCAAAATTTTATGTCAGCTTCACACAAAATTGTTTCCAGTAAGACCTAAAAACACACCAGTGTTTTGTTGATTGTCTGCTTCTATTGCCCATTCACACACATTCCACACAAACATACAAAAGGGTGAGGACAGTAGGCATTCTGAAGATGTTGATTATTATTTTTTTACAGATATGTTTCTGCATTTCTAATTTGAGACCATCCTTACACAAAAGAAGGGTGTACTCTTTCAAAATCCCAGATGTGAGAGCAATGAATGCTGAGCAATGCCACTTTCTGCTCTGATGGGTATTGGCAATGGTTGGACATGCTGGTGAGACATAAGCTTTCTTTCTTTTATAAACACAAAGAACACATTCTAGAAACACCAGAAACCACAAAAAACTTGGGGACAGAAACTAAGGAGTACTAGTACCTCAAAAGGGAATGAAACTGTCTTGGATGAGAGATAGTGGTTCAGAAGCTGCAAACAAAACTCTCTGAGGGCAGCTGAAGGGCATGGACCTGGCTGGCCTGCAGACACCTGATGGGCTATGGCACATGGTCCATGCTGGCCCCTTCATATTTATTGCCAAAATGAATTTGAGTCTCAAAATTTGCCTGAATACTGTAAAAAGTAATTATTCATTTGAACACTTCCTTTGTAAATGCTTTTATTGGTATTCAGAACTCGTACTTTATTACTGTTCTGCTTCGAAAGCTTGAGTCATCCAGTCAAGGTGTAGAAGCTATACTTGATAGTCTGGGTAATCAATAATTCAGGACTCTATTAAGCCAAGACAGACTAACAGCTGTCTGTTACACAGAGAAGTTTGAATTTCAGAGACAAAGTCTAGTGTTGCTTTTTTTATGTTTGCTAAATGCTAACCAGAATTAGGGTTTGGTATGTTTTATGATTGCAGTTTTGTCATCGGAACTTGCTGTTTCCAAGATTTTTTTTGCCAGAATTTACTCTTTATTTAAATCAAAAATGTTGATATTAATTTCATTTGGATACCTACATGACTGGAGATTTCATCTGAATTAGTAGGCTTTTTTCTCTTAAGCAATACAGATGCAAACAGCAAGAGATACACTCTTCTATTGCCAAAACATCCAGATGCCAACTGCATAGGAACAGATGCAGTGCTCTATTCCGCAAACAGTTTGAAAAAAAGGCTCTGGAAGGTGTAATGTGATCCTTTATAGCAATGGTACATTAAGTGTGAAATGGAAAGATGTGATCAAGAAAACCATAAAAATTTGACTACTGCTTATGCAATTCAGATCATAAAGGCAAGGTACTGACTCAGACTGTAGATATTGTCATGTTACTGACTGCCCACAAATTTACCACAGGCTGCTGTCCAAATGCAAAAAACTGTAGCTTTAAGGCAGTCAGGAGAGCAGATTAACAGTTTCTATGTGATTTTGTAACACACTGAGATGTATGGAAAACATTAAATAAATTAAAATTAATACTATTTAATTACATATGAATGCAAATTTATTTAAATTTGTGGTCATGCAATAAACCCTTTGCAGATTTGCAAAGCGTGTTATAAAACGTCAGATCTTTTATTAAATTTCCTTCAGTAAGTTTTCCTTAATTTTAGAAAATACTGAGTATTTATTACCGCAGGCCTGGTTCCTACGGTATATCACCGTGTCCCGCAGCTATAGGGAGGAGGAGGAGGAGAAGATCCAGCAGGCAGGAATTGTGCAGCAAGATTGATTTATTTAATTATTTTACAAACTCTTTTATAGACTTTTTTCTTCATAGTCTAATTGGACAAAGGACCAGCCACCCCTTGGGGGTGATTGGCTAAAATCCTAAAACATCCATTATCAAAATATTTTTCCACTATACCATAAACAAGACTTTCCAAGGTTGCAGGTGGCTTGGTTGTTTACATACTCTGCTACCTCTTCTGTGAGAGAGAAAAGTCTCTCATGGACTTAGAAAAATAACAAGAAGATCCTCACTAACAGCATTTTTGTACCTACAAGTACTCACAGTGGAGTAAACCACAATACAAAGGAAGTTCCTCTCCTTCTTCATCCTTCTCTCTACATGTAAGTTATACAGTAGGGTGAGACAAACTCCTTAGTTACACTATAGATTATTACACATAGCCTTGATTCCAGGGCACTGGTCCCAAAACTAGGAGTAGGTTGTGGAAGTAATTCAGCTCTGAAGCTTGGTCTGTGTGGACTAAAGAGTTCACACATGTTAAGATGAACTTGTGTGGCTGGAAGGGTCACGTGGCACAAAATGTCCTTGTCTGGAGTGTGAATTCGGAGTGGGCAAGGTCAAGACTGAATGGATTATTTTCAGCCCAGGTGAGGTCTAAGCCATATCTTGGTACAGACTGAAACTCCTGAGGCTTTATGTTAATTGACTGAAACTGTGACTGAATTTGGGAAGAAGAATTAATCTCCCTTCAGCCCTAGCAAATATGTTTCTTACTGGAGAATGCTTTCTATTTTTGTAAAGATCACAGATTTAAACAGGAACAACACCACCCAAGCTGATCCACCACTCTGAAGAAATAGGTAACGATGCTTAATATAGAACCCCAGCTGTTCTGAAGTCTTCTATCTTCTTGGATGATTTTCCTAGCCACTTTGGTGTTGTTCCCAGTGCCCTGAGGACACTAACAGGTCATAATAACCCAGCCCACCCTCACTTGGGACCTACACCCACACCCTCTGCCCATGGGCCCAGGAACATAATTTCAATGCAGCCCTGGGCCTCCAGCTCTTCCCTGGGCTGAGCTGTAGGTGTGCCTGTCTCCAGCCCTGTCTATGGCTATATTTCTTGACAGGGCCTTGGATCTGTACTGTAAGCAGCCTGACTCCAGACCTGTTTTCTGGTTGGATCTCTCAGACTTGTAGCTCCAGTCCTGCCTTTTGGCCCCGTCCTATCCTGCTCCTAACTGGCCCTCCTGAATGAACCCCAGCCCTGGTTTGTGGCTTGCAGTGTGTTGATGCCCTCTAATACTTGCACCTGACTGCCTTCCATGATTAGGGGCTGTGGGATGTCACCCACTTGTGAGGGATGATGCCTGTGTCTGGTCACCTTTAGCTCCTGGCTCCTCCTCCATGTGGGACAGTCCAAGTCTTTCTGCTCCCTGGCAACTGTAAGAAAGAGGGACACGGCTACTGTGTTCTCCTTAGGAATGACAGGGGCATGGTGTGTGCACCGAGAAGGGCTGGGAGAAGTAGGAAGAAGAAGAGCCTTATCAGGCTGAGGAATGGAGTGCTGAGTACTCAGCCTCACCAATGTTGTGGCATTTCTCTTTGCTGACAAACATGCCCCTTTGAGGAGATAACAAATGGATTTCCCACAGGAAGACCCTGTTTAGAGATCATACTTGGCATACTCTTGAGTCTCCCAAGTCCCCTTGGGGATCTGTGTTTCCACAGGGCTCACAGCAGCAGTAATTATCCAGTGCAGAGTCTACTTCTCACCATGTTTCTGTCATGACATCAGCCACTTCACTAGAGCACCTATATTAGTGTTTTGTGATTTTTCTGTATTTTTACTACTTCTACTTTTTAAACTGTAATTTTGGAGTAGCCATGAACACTGGCAACCAACACTTTGTCTCTGACTACCAACCATCTGCATAACCTAACCATAACCTCGGAAGCAGCCTGCCTAGATTTGCGTGGCAAAACAACAGCTGACAAAAGTATTGAAATCCCCCCTACACATGGGATGGTCTGGCAGGACTGGAGGCTGCTGGCAGATCAGAAAGAAAAAATGCTGTTGTGGGCAGACTCAGACTGCTCCTTCAGACATTCCCAGGAAATAAATACCTTTTACTATTTTAACATAATTAAGAAACACAAAAAACCCCTTGCATTTCTTTTGTCGCCTGCCACTGTGCTACCTTAAGTGCTAAAACCAAACATCAGGTAATTTAACCACAAATCACTGGGAAAAAAAATATTTTCCTCCTAGAATAATTTCAAAATAATTTTTATGCTGAGTTTCATGGCTGAGATATTTCAGTGTGGTGATTTCCATCTTAATGGCTTAATCAAACTATTTTTAAGGTTTATGTCATTTCTTATTTGTCTGAACTACTTACTGGGTATAAAATATCTGTGCAATTCATTATTCCTTTTATATTTTTGAAAGAAGATGGCTGTCTGGTAGAATTGGGGCTTTTTAGGACAGTTCTTTGCTTCTAAAGTGAATAGTGTTTTTGAATTCTAGATATAGGATTTAAACTTCAAAGCCTTTTTTGTTCCTTTATTGCTTTGTCCTCCAATAACAGACCATTTTGTATGTGTGTATATATATATATATATCTGTACAGAAACAACCTTCAAAGATCATAGGAAATTATTTTAGTAATATCTCAGAAGGTGGCCTCAAACAGCAATTTTTATTACTGCAAGGGATGCTATAAAATAGATTTTTGCTTTTATCTGCTTCCACATTGAATTCAGACTTTTCTCTGTCAGGGACAATGATATTAATACTGCTTTATCCTCTAACTTACTCCTCACTGGTTCCCTCCTGTCTCACAGGCTACGTAAGACTTTGGGAAAGAGTCTTCTAACAAAATTTAATGGTAAATCTGCCATTTTTTTATGAACTCAAGTTCAGTGTATTATAAAGAATGGAAAAGATACACCATTATTTTTTGTTCTGAAAGACAAGTACAACCCATATAAGTTCAAAATTAATTATGCTGAATTATTTATCTGTACTAATGGAGACTTTTCACAGAAGTAAAACTGGGCATATAGGTAACAAGTCTGTTGAGACCTGATGGAGGGTAAAAAAGAGTAGTGCTGTCTTTGTTTGGGGAACTGCAGGTTAAAAATCTTGATTCAGTCAAGTATTTTAGTACTTTAAGCCTATCTTTAAGCAATTTGCTTCCTTGTGTGTGTTATTGCTATGAAAAATTTTGTGGCTAAGTCTGGGAATACATTCCCAAATCTATGAAACAAATGGCTTTATCACAGTCTCACAGGAAGCCTGTTGCAGCCTTAGGAATTGGATTGCCTCCTTATTATGAATCCAATACCATGACCTTAAATTAATTTCTTTTATGGCTGTTTGGATAGGAAAATCTTGGCCTCTGTATATGCATGCTGGCTTCTTAGCTCTATACTGATGGCAGGATTACAGATTCCAGCAGACAGGTCTATTTTTCTTTTTGTCTGTACTGTCCTTCAGCATTTGCACCAGAGTCAGTTAATTTTCTGTTTCTGACTGAGGGCAAGTGATTGTACTAATCAGATAAAATAGATCTCAAGTAAACATAATGGATATAGGCTCTTTTAAGCCTATTGAGACACAGCAGAAGAATCAAGGAGCAATAAGAAGATTTCTTTGTTCACAAATAGTCTGATATGCTAGTGAATAGCAAGAAAATTCATGTTAAATTGTCTGAGATTGATCTGGGTGTACACAGATATCTTAATGATGCAATTTAAACTAAACTTCATTGCAGTTTACTAAATAAAATTGTGGGGGACTGGGGGTTGTGTTTGAAGATTTTACAACTTGAAAATGAAAGGTGAGAGATGAATTAAAAGAAACTCATCTGTGCTGAGAAAGAAACAGTGTTACTTCTAGTGAACATAATCTAGGTGAGACCTATTATATTCAGTTCATGCTACTGGTGGCAGAAATAAGGGGTTAGTGCAAGTTAACCAAGCATTTCACTGGGAGAAGACAATTTCTGCCTCCAGAATGATCAAATCACTTATTTGGGCAATGTAAAGACCCTGCCTGAACAGAACATCTCTCAAAAAACAAAAGGACACTTTTTAATATTACTTCAAGCTATCCTGTTCCTTTTTTGCAGTTTGCAACTAATTAATTTTGGGGATAATGGGAATAACATACCACACTGCCTTTTAGAGTGAGGTTTACTGTATAAAAAATACAAATAAATTGGAAATTGTGAGTACAACTTCTGTTTCAGACTTGAAATCACTCTTTCAAAATGTTTGTATTGCACATTCTTGTAAGTTGCTTTCACCTTCTCTTTAACAGTGGTTAGTAGATTTTTGTAGTATAATATAATTTTTTCATCTAAGTAAAAAGGATTAAAATCAAAAGTCTTTAAAAATAGTGGAAATTCTGACATATCCTTCACAATGAAAAAGAATAATTCTTTTTTTTTTAAGTTTCACAGGTGATTACTGAAACAACAGACTTTTCACTGTTTTGTGTCTGGAAAGTTACTGATTACAAATTAAGAAAAAATATCAGTACTGAGAAAATACTTTTGTTAAAGGAGATATATTTTATATTTTATATTTTATATTTTATATTTTATATTTATTTTATATTTTATATTTATTTTATCAAACCATTAAAAACCCTTGGTTATTATGCTGTACTTTGCAAATACAATATAATGCAAAAATAATGAGCCTTTTTCGAAATCATAGCATCTTAACTTAAAATCTCTGATGTTCCTAATCTCTCTTAATTATATTCCCATCTTGTTTTGACTGGGAACAAAGCAAGTCCTTCAGAATGCCCATGGGAGCTCATCCAGGTGCCACGCTCCCCATGCCTGTATCTCCTCTGGCTGCAAGCAATTTCTGAATCACTCTCTCACTGTCCTTGCTGATTGCTAAAATTGTATCTCTCCAGGGATGTGGGAACTGCTAACTCATGCCTCCTGTTGAGAAGAGAGGTGGTTTCCTAACACATCCCTGACTGCAGTGCCTGAGCAGCCATCAGTGAGCTGGCAGTGGTGACCCAGCACCTGCCACCATGGCATCACCTTTTCTGGGTGGCGAGCTCTTCCTCACTCCTCTGAGGCTCATCAGGAGCCACCTCTGAGGAGTCCATGAGCTTCTGGGTTTGAGAATAGCACAATGCTGTCCCTGCATGAAGGAACGTCCCTGGACATCCTCCAAGGCCCACCAAAACTCCTGATGTGGTCCTGCTGGTGTGTGCTGCTGCCCTGCCAGATATCTCCCATGGCACTTGTGAGCCTAGTGCCACTTACCCCTGCCCTTGGCATGTTGACTTCCAGTCCTGCAGCTACCTGACAAAGGAACGCAAGGATCTGGAACAGCAATTTATCTTCAGGACAATGCAGTTGGGTAACAAATTCTTTATTTCTAGTTCAGCATCTGATTGGTTGTGAATTTTCACTAGCACAGGGAGCTCTGTCTAGAAAATAGTAGAAATCATTTCCCTCAAATGGCTGTTTTCATACAGCTGGAAGGCAATTATCACTTTAGGTAGGCCTGAGAGGTAAAATGTACTAAATACATAGTATAAATGAGGCCTGAAAAGTTATTAAAGGAATATAGAAATTACCTTAAAGGTGTTGTTGCCATAACTTATATTGAAGGATATTTTCTAAGGCTAATTGAAGTATGGTTCAGAATGAAAATTAAGAGAATATTTTGAAACAGAGAGTGAAAGTTAACTTATCATTTTAATTAACACAGTTAATTCAAATAGAAATAATTTGATAGAGCTTCTGAAAATTAAAAAACTCATACCTTTCCCCTTAAATTATTTTTTTTAACTTAGTGTTTTCTTGTTTGTTTTTTATTGAAGGCTGCTAATTTTCTTAGTGTTTGTACTGTATGAATGGCTAAATGAAACAAATGTATTTTTTATGTGTATGTTTTCTGGCAAGCATAATTATAACAATTCCTATTTTTCAAGTTTTTCAAATTTCACATGATTAAATATCAAAGATCTTCCATTAAAAAAAAAAAATCCCTCATTCTGAAAGCATCTACACAATTCTGTTATTCTGAAACCTTTTAACATCATGGGATAGTAATATTAAGACCATACATTTAAGAGAAATTGAGAAATGTTTCTTGGTATTTTTAAAAATAAGATAAAAATCCAAATACTACTAATTAAGTTTAAAAACACTGGTTTTTAAGCATAAACTGAGAGTTCTTCTAGAAGTATTTTCAGATATATTTGTGTTAGGAGTCATGATTTTAAATAAAATTTAAATGTAATTTTTTAAAAATTACTTTACACATTACTTTATACAAGTACTTCATACAAGTATTTTTTATAAATAATGACTTCACTAACTGTCAGTTGAAAATAATTAATTTCGATAAGATATGAAAAAGAGTTAAAACAGGGTAAAAATGGGAAGCCAGGGAAAATGCTAAGCTTTTTTGTCAGTCAGTGTTCACATTGTTATAAGACATGTTCACAAGTTCACATTGTTATAAGACCAGAGACAGTATAAGCAGTGTTATAAGACCATTCCCTATAAAAAATTACTTTTAAAAAATTGAACTAGAAAATACTGAATATAAAGAACATAAAATAGAAAATGTATGCATAAGTAAATAATTTTTCATAATCAACAATTTTGTTATAAAAACTACATGATACGAATGCTGGTACATAGCTTTAACACAATTTAAAGGACATTAGAAATATTTTTGATAAAAAAGTTTCTAAACTTCATTGACAACTGCCCTCAGAATTATTAAGTAAAATTCCACTAGATAGTCATAGTATTTTGACCATATAAATACAAAATCCCATAAAGTCCATGTCTCTAAAATAGCTTAACCTTTTCTAGAGCCAGGAGGGGATATATTTGCAGTTCTTGGAGAAATCAGGTAGAAGAAGCATGGTGCTAGCTGTATCTCATTTTGAAGAAGTTTCACTGGGGAGGAAAGATCAGCTTAATTCAAGAATGCCAAGTTATATGAAGCACATCTTAGTGATAAGCCAGCAAATGTTCTGCATGAGAAGGTTTTCTGCAACTTTTAAAAACAGGGTGTCCAAGAAGTCTTGTATGAAATGGTTAGCTGTCTTTATCCATAAGTCAGTAGTTCTACTGATTTGATAAAGTCTGAAATATTATTAATTATACTCTCTAGCCACAGAATGGTGTCAGAAGGGAACTTGAGAGTAAGTGTGAACATATACTGAGTTTTAAATCTGCTTGCTTGTGCTCTCTTAATTTCCATTGTTGGACACTTACCAATACATGTTTTGAGATGCCAATACAAAGTGGGGAAATCTAATATGTCATGTACAAAGGACTGACATTTAAAGGAATAGATATTTAATCTAAGCATCCCTTTATGAATAGGGTATTCTGAAGCACACAGACAAGAATTATTGAACCTGGATATTAAGCAAACTCAAGTCTGAATGTTGGATCATTAATGTGAGCCATACTGCATTAGTCATTATATTGATTGATAGTTATTATTGAAGTTAATTTTGTTGTCTGATAATTATTGGGTACTTACCTTAGAGTCAATGAATTCACATTAATCAAGTGCTGACTGTGGAAATGACCATGGGAAATGCATAAAGATGACCTGGCTGACTACTATAGGTAATTATTAATATTTCTAGTTATTAAATTTTCTCAAAGGCAAGCCAATAAATTTATTCTAATCTAGTAATTTGTCTACTCAGTGTCTTCAGCATGTTACTTAGGAATTCCAATCCAATGGTCTTAATACAAATAACACTGAAGTGATTTGACCTAGTTCTAACAGATATGATTTTATCATTTGGGAGTGAGGGAGAACAGACAGACTGTGGGACTGGTACCTCAGGATGTTTTTTTTTTCTTAAAACAAGCTTCTAGAATAAGATCTTTCAGTTTCCAGTTGAGAAAGAATATGAGAATAGAGGGAAATAAGATAAAACTGTTGAAACAACAACATTTTTATAAAAATAAAAACCTAAATCATAGTATCTTGGGAGCTCAGTTTGGGCCTCCTGAAAGCTTTCAGTTTGTCCTCCCAATTAGTCATTATTAATCTTGGACATCATCTAGTCCAATCACCCTCCTCAAACAGTATCAACTAGAATAGTTTGTCCCAGAAAATATCTAGTCAAGTGTTCAGTATTTCCAGGGGTGAGACTTGCACAACATAAGTGAGCAACCTGTTCCAGTATTTGACCACTCTCACAGTAAAAAAAAAGCTTTTTCATTTTTTTCTCTGTAATTTCCTATATTTCTCTTTGTGGCCATTTGTGCTGGTTTTGGTTGAGGTAGAGTTAATCTTCCCTACCTTTATTTTCCATTGCAACCAATTTATGAAAGAAAAAGGTGACCATGATAAACATCTTTGATGCCTTAGGATTTTAGCTTTTATATTTTTCATATCCCGTAATGCTTTAGTGTGTAACTCTAAGACTCCATATAGCCTGTTAGCTACTGTTCTCCCATTCTGGTCAGACAAAACAAATCCTCTCTAGGCTCAAACTTCAAGGACACCTTACTGTCCCAGGCCCCGAAATATGTAAACAAAGCCTCTGAAGGGGGGAACAAACTTGGAGTAATGACTTCATTACCTGAAATTGTAATTGGAGAATTAACCCCAAAATTCAAATGGACCAAACTTATAAAAGTATGAAAACCCGTGACCCTTTTAGGTGTAGCCTTTCTGAAGGCTTTTGACTGCCCAAGGTATACCTTGGAGTCCCTTCAATAAAGTCCTGCTTTTATCCTCTTAATTTTGTCTAGCCTCTGTTTTCAGGTAGCCCCATCAAGGCATCATTTTGGTTAATGTCTACACAAGCCAACATCATAATTTATGTCTTTAACACATTTAGTCTGAGAATTCCCACTAGTTGATTTTATATGCATGCATGGTTCCATGCTTTTTTCTCACTCTTAATTACCCTGATTTTCTAACCACACTAGTGTAGAGGGGTTTGTCCTGACAGTTTCATTTTGGAACATCAACACATGTGAAAGACTACCTTTTTAGAAATAAGGTTTGTAAATTGAAATTGTATTTCATTAGGATAGACTGAGGATATATATCTGTACGTATCTATATCTATATCTATATCTATATCTACATTTATCACCTATATCTATATCTATTTATGTCTATATCTATATTTATATCTATATCTACATTTATCACCTATATCTATATCTATTTATGTCTATATCTATATTTATGTCTATATCTATATATCTATATATCTGTTTCTATATCTATATCTATATTATCAATTGCACAGAAACAATTTTTTCCTTAAGCATGGAGAATTCACCATGGGCATCATTGTTACCCTCACTCCACCAGAGCAGTGCATATAGGTGATTTGGCACCCTGACTTTTTGTGCAGCTCTGGCTTAAATTCAAAGAAAGTGTTACCTCCAGGGGCAAAGCTGTGCATGTGCAGCTCCATGGCATGTTCAAAGCCAGGCCAGGCTTGCAGCTCTCACGGGGTGAGAGCAAAGGCAGCACTATGCCCCACATCTCCATGGCAAGGCAGTCATAGGTAGACACCATGCGGTGACACTGGACAAGTTCTGAAATACGTTCCCAGCAAAAAAAAAAATCCAACTGCAAGAGGATAATTAGAGTAATTTGGTGACTTGAATTTTTTGGTTGAGGAAAGCTCAGGCACAACTGTATTTAAGATTTTATGAATTCAATTTGCCTAATGAGGTGCAGCAGAGGTGACAGCATCCCTAGCGCAAAGTGTGTATTTAATTTTGACAAGTTATGCATGGCCAGAAACAACAGCAATTTCCTTTTGACAAACATTATTACTTATAAATCACACTAGTGGCACAGCAGCATTAGTGCAAAAGGATGAGCAGATTAAGTAAAAGCTACCTTATCCTATTCCCATCTCTCATCCCTCAGGTAGTTGAGACAGCTGTTTAGCTTTGGTCCTGTGGCAGATGGCACCCATTTTATTCTTCTCTTAGGGATTCCTGCATCCTTCCCTTTACTGTTGTAACAGGTCTGGGCAGGCTGTGTGAGGGCCCATGGCACCAAGGGAGGCTCAGGGAGTCAAGAGCCATTGAGCTCAGAGGTCTTTGCAATATTCAGTATTTGAGGAGGCTTTGCTGGAGAGGAGCCTGTGCTCTTGAGAAAGAGAAAGCAGGACTGTGGGAGTGCCCAAGGAGCAGCTCCCAGACAGCATCAGTAAAAATGTAAAGGTGAGAGACTGTAAATGTACAGAGCATAACTGTGTCCTTAGTGATGAAGTGACTAGGTAGCCTCTTGGGTTGGGTACCGCACTTTACAACATGGCAAAAAAAGTCTTAAAACTTGGGAAACGTTCCCATTAGGACATTTAAAAAAGAATCTTAAGACTATATCTCTTCCTAAAAGTGGACAATTTAAACGAATATTAGAAGCTAAAGCACCCACCTATTTGAAATACTTCTTTATCACAAAAGCCAGCTGTATGTAAAACAAGCTTTAAGTTGTTACAACTGCCTTTCTGCAAATTTGTCATCATGCTATGGATGCCTTGTAAAAGTTGTACAAACTTGAATGTCACTTAGCATGATTCTTTTTGCAAGTAAAATTGTGTTGTTGAAAGGTTCAAAAGGGAAAGAAACCACAAAAAGGAACTGTTCTGTCTAGTAAAGACCTGTGTAAGTATTGTAACAATATTTCTCTGACATCAACTCAGGATAAAGAAATAACTGTGTTATTGTGTATTTTTATAACAAAAATAAATTCTGAAATCATCTAATCTTGGAGCAGCAACAACTGTTTAATTTTTTTTGCTGAGAAATGGGAAAGAGGAATTTTTTCTCCATGTGATTTAACAAAGGTGAAGTTTAGCGTAGTTTTTAAGACAATATATGAAATATGTTTTAGCTATGCAGGAACATACCATAGTCTGACCACACCTGGCCCAGCACCCCATTTTGGTTGGAAAAACCAGCAGTGATGTGCTGCAGGGGGATCACTATCACTCTGTAGTGTTATGACACTACTCTGACAGCTTTTCTCACCACAAAGTGAAGGGGGATACTAAGCACTAAAAGGGCTGCTCAAAACTAGTACCTGTCATAAGGAAATAGCATTCTTATTCACTGTTGTAAGAACTTAGTGCTCTTAGTCCCTATACAGAGTCATCACCTCATGATGATCTTTCTCTTTGCAAGGGATTATAAAACTGTCTTTACTGGGTGAAGCTGTTTAAGCATATTTGTTATCTTGAAGAAGAAGCTGCAATTATAATCATCTGATCAATATGGCTCTTCTCCTTTGTTTATATCTGTAAAGGCCAATCTATATGTGTAGCACATCTGTATCTATATCTAATCTATACTGATGAATAAGTGTATTTATTAATTGTTATATATGAAATCCATCAAATTGGCCTTTGCATGTTAAATGCCCTGATTTTGCATGATAAGATGTTAAATGTCCTGGTTTTACATTTTGCATATTAAATGTTTTAATTGCCAAATTAATATTTAAATACTTAAAATGTCCATCAAACCAGTTAAAGATATAAAGTTAATTCTCAGAACCATTTAATCACACAGTTTCTAGTTAAAAATCCCTGTCGATAAAATATTCCCAAATTTAATCCCTTCCTTAAGCCTTAAACTTACAAATGTATCGTTTCCTGCACATACCCAAGTTATCCAAATTAATTAGTATGTTTTAAAAAGATTCTTAAAGTGTTTATGGTTCTGTTTTAAAAGTTCCTTAAAATGACTGTTGATTGTTCTGTTTTAAAAGTTCCTTGAAGTCTTTGTAGTGCAGTTTAATGCTTTTGTTAGTTGTCCTTAAGTTCTACAAGTTCCTAAGCCCAGCTCCAAGAGCAGACTTCTAACTGTCAAGGGCTATTTTTAGTTTCCTGTCCATTACCCTGCAGCTCAGCCCCATGGCAACATGAATGTCAATGAGGACATTTTCCCACCTTTCAAGCACCCGAGACAAGAAGCCAGCCATTGGCTGGATCTAATGACCTCACTTTAAGACTCCACCAATCGCACCAGACCATGGGGGCTGGATTGTGGGTGGACCTGGGTGGAGCATGGACGTTATAAAATAGAGTGTACAGCTCTGGAGTTTGCATTTGCCTCGTATTCCCAATGCTGGTCCCTCCTGCCTTTATCTCCCAGAGAGACCATTTTAATTCTCTAACTTTGGACTAGCCAAAGTTAAGCCAGTGTTGCAGGCTTCCTGTACTGGGGCCTTGTGCTGGTTAGGCCTAAAGGTCTCTAATCGCTGTGGACCCAGGTTTTGGGATTTTTACTTGTGGATTTTCCCGGACTGGATTATTTTAACTTTCATTAAGTTTTTTAAATTATTATTTTAATAAAACAGATATTAATTTTTAATTAACATCAAGAGTGGTCTCATTCTTGACATTAATTTATATTGTTATCCTTTATAAAACTCTTAATTATATTCCTGTATATAAGGTAACCCTCCAAAATTCTTTTGACAGTCATAAAAATCTTCACTTTTCTCTGTTGAATCGCATCATTTAAAGTTCAAATATTTCTGTTCAATGATGCAATGAACTAGATGTAATTTAAATACTGAAAGATAAAATTTTCCACTTAGCAAGCTGTGAGGATTAGGAACAAAGGAATAAGGAATGTAGCATAAAAAGGACCATGAAGATCCACTGAATTTCTGATGAAGAAAAATTCATCAATGTATGCTCATCAAAAATGATCATTACAGAAAGAAATGGGAATTTAGGCATAGGACTTAAAATAGCTATAAGAATGGTTCATTCATGGAATTGAAGTCATCCAAACCACGTGTGTTAATAAATGTGAGTAGGTGAAACAGTGAATAGATGAAAGGGCAGTTGATAGAACTACCATCTCAAATTATTTTGTCTTGTGGGGAAAAAAAAAAAAAAAGATTCTGTCTGGCCTTGATAATTTTTGCTTTCATGATTAGCTAGCAGAAAATCCATTGAAATATAATTCCACCAAGTTTGCTGGTTGCTTTCCATAGTTTCACGTAGATGTTTTGTGCTTTTAAATTCAATTTCATGATGTATAGCAAAGTTAAGTTAAAAGAAAACTTAAACTCAGACAAAAAGCATGAGAAACAATACATTCATGAAACTGAAACCAAAAAAATGCAACCACAGTTGTGACAAAGTAGTTAATGGCCTGCCATGCACTGTGAACATTATTTTTAGAATACAAAAACAGAAAATAGAAATTAATTCTACATGCTTCTGGCTTTGCGATCTGTAATTCTTTGTTTATACTTGTAGATAGAAATTTCAATAAAAATTATTTATACGTTCAGATAATATGTAGGTCCTTCAATTTTATAGAGAGTAAAATATCCCAAAAATATTAGGTAGACCAAATAACTTTTTTTTATATGCGCAGAAATTAATCTGGTAGGTACTTAAATTCTCTTTTTAAAACATTTTTCCAGAAATTATGTGTAATTTCAATACATGCTACTACCATTTATTTAGGTCATCAGACACTCAATATATTTCTTCAAGAAGCACCTGAGATGCTGTAGGTGGAAGAATTTGCTTGAGGAATAATATTCGAATACTGTTTCTAAGCATAGGTTGTTGGTACTCAAGAAGCATCAGTGATGCTTTCAAAATCTTGAAAAGGCTTATAAGCATATTTAATTTTTCCTAAAATTGGATTTTATAAAACAATTCCTTTTATTAGATTGTCACACCTAACAACAACCACCTACTGCTTTTCTTTTGCTGCATAAGTTTAGCTCAATAGGGGTCTTTTCATGCTTGCAAAATATGGGTTTTATTTAAGTTTAGGAAGTACAGATCCTAAGGAAGGATATTAACGATCACATAATCCTCTCCTGTCTGCCTCTCTCAATTTGTTATACATTGAGTAGTGGTTTAATATTAATAATGATTCTGTTTGTTCCAAAACAAGCTGAGAGAAATGAAGAAATGTCCTGTTGGCTAAGCAACAAGTTTACCATGTATAGTATAGGTCTTTTATAGTTATGTTATGTCAAATTCTAATACATTTCTATGTTTTACAGGATTTTCTGGTATCTAGATCTTGCTGGAAGAGTGGTTTCCAGGTTTCTTTGTGGTAGTGTGATTTGTGAATTATTCTGGGAAGCCGATTGGCTACAGTGGGTGCACTGATGAACATGCCCCTGAATTTTCCCTGTGTACACATATGGATATGTAAGTTCATGGCTTGTTTCTTCTTACAACCACAGGAGTTCTGTTGTGCAACAGTTACTCAGATTATGGTACCATATTCATGTGTTATGATTCTGTCAATGTAACTGTTTCTTAGGGCACAATTTTGGTATATGAACTCTTTAAATGTAATTTGAGAATACTGCTGTAGCAGACTGATTCACAATTAGTCCTTTAACTGCTTACAACTAATAAGATCATGTCAGTAATAAATTGGTCCTGTCAGGTTAACATCAAGAGAAAACCTTTGAGAAGTAAATGTGCTTAACAAAGGGAGTAGTAATATGTTTTGTTCAGCTACCTTTACATGAGAACATAAGGTGGACTTTAGCAGATTTAAAAAGTTATTTTGTCACCATTTTCTTGGTGTGGAGAGCCGTTGTATTGAAAAATATATTTTGAAATACACTATGGCCCAGATACATTGCTTTACATGTCAGAAGGTTGCATAGGAGGTAACCCCTATGTCATCAGTGCGCTCATGCTTACTTTGCCTCTTGCAAGGAGTTTCCAGGAGACTGCAATGTGTTGCCAGCTCCTGAGGGCAATGTTAATTTTCCATAGGTTCCTGGAATTAGGGACAACTTTACACACTACAGGACATTAATTATTGTTTAGAAGTACTAAGAAACTATCCTGAAATTCAAATTATTTATCCTGAAATTATGAATAATCTTCACCTGCTCCAATCTCTTCAGATTGTTCTATCTGTAAGGAGCCGTATGGATCAACTTAGACTGTTGGTGTACATGGCAGGTGTTAAAGTCAGCAGTCCGGAGTTTCTATTTCACATTGCACTTCTGTGTAGACTTCCATAGGAATAGAGAAATCATATAGACACTTTCAGAAAACAGTTATCTGCTTTATACATTTCAAGAACTTTTTAACATCGGGTTATAGGTAGCTTTAGCAAACTGCAAATGTACAGGAAAATATTAAATATAGTTTTAGTACCCATTTTCAGGTAAAAAGCTAAAATAAGTATTTTAGGATTAAGCACAGTTAAACCAAACATTTGTAGTAAAACTACAGTGGCCAGCAACAGGTACACACAGAATAAAGCATTTAAAGATGATAGTGGTGATAAGTGAAGTGTTAACGAAATATAAGTTCACAATAAACAAACATATGGTGCAGTGTGAAACAAAGCACTATACTAGTTTGAACTTTTAAATTGTAGCTGTTCATACATACAGTACTCTGAAATCTATTAAAAAATTTTATGTTTTTACAAAAATAGAAAAATACATTTAAAAAGCAACACAGCTCTGTAAATCTAGGATACATTAAAGCTACTGAAGTGTATAAGAGCATAAAGTTCAGCAAGTTTTGTAGCTGAATATACCATTTACAAACACACACTGTAGGTACTTCAAGGAAGAATAATTGTCTGTAAGAGAAGAGAGAGAGTAGTATTAGACACTCATATAGATGGGTGTTCTGGAGTTGTTAAAGCTGCAGTAAATCTAAATTGACTTTTTGTGTATATATGTATATCTGTACATCTCAAAACTTTTTTTTACAAATAGTCTATTGTCTAAACTACTGTCATGCTTTAGCATAGTTCGGGTTTTTAGTTAAAGAGGGCTCCATCAGCCACGGAAGTGATTCTTTGCAAAGATGTGCTTACAGCTTCCTCTAGACTCAGTAGAACCAGTCAACTGGCTAGTTTGAATATTGGCAACTGTTTTAAGCCACTTAAGAAGTTTGACATGCCTCTGTGATCCGCAAAACAAACAAACCCCGGGAAAGCTCTCTTACTTCCAGCTTTTGGACAGGTAACTGGGGGCCCGTGCAGCCCAGCAGGGCCAGGCCAGGCCCTGCTCAGTGCGACCCGGCCGGGTTGGCCACAGCACGGCTTGGCTGAGATCTCAGCCGCTTCTGCTCGCTGGACACCCGGCGCAGCCCCCTCAGTGCGGCCCGGGCTGGCTGGGAGACAGCCACCCTGGAGCCTTGTGGCCCTGTTCCATCCGTGGCCCTGCTCCGTGCGGGCGGCCCCGCGGCTCAGCCAGGCCGGCCCTCACCCAGTGCGACCGAGATTCATCTGAGGCTGCTGCCCGGCAAAGATCATGTGACCAACAGCGATAAGGGAATTCCAGCTGTGGGCCTGGGTGAGATTAACTCTCTTAGTGCTGTAAAATTCTCCAGAACAGATGAAGCCTGCAGACATCAATCCTCTCCTGCGTCAGAGGAAGAGGAAGGGTGAAGGCACGTGAAGAAAACACCATAAAGACACCAAAGTCAGTGAAGAAGGAAGAGCTGAAACCCTGAAGGAAGAGAAAGAGGAGATGCTTCAAACCTAGAAGCTGAAATTCTGTTGTAAAGCTATGGTGATAAACTATGGTACATCAGAGTACCCATTGTAATTTCATGAAAGCATGGGGGGTGGAGCGTTCAAACTGCAATTGTGAGCAAAAAGTATCTGTGCTGAAATAAGCAAATGTTGAAGTAGCTGTGATTTGATGAGAAGCTAGAACAGAGAGAGGTGAAAGTGATGAAGACCCTTGGTGCCAGGGAAGAAGAAGACCTCTATTCCTAGAGATGAAGATGCTGCCAGAAATAGGTGAAGAGAACCTTTGTTTCTGAACAGCTCAACCTTAAAATGGTACCCCATTAGCTCAAGATTGGGCCCTTGAAAGCAGTTGTGGGGAAAGCTGTAAGTCGAGGGAAGGGACTTTCACATGCAAGCAGAGAACCAACCCAGGCGGCTGGCTCGCTGTGATATTGAAGCCATGAGAGAACTGTTTCTTGTGGAGATGTCTCCATAGCAGGAGCAAGAGAGACTCCAAAGAGATTATTATTATAGAGGTGGTAAACTGACTGAAAATCTCAAGGGTTGTTTTCTTACGTTGTCAATGGGAGAAAGGAGAAAGGTGGGGGGAAGAGAAGTGCTCTGAAGGTTTAGTCTGACTTTTTTCTTTCTTTTAGGTCTGTTAATAAACTTTATATTCTTTTTAAGTTTTGTGACTGCTTTGCGTTCTCCTAATTCTTATCTCACAGAAGGAAAATAAGTAAGTAATGGATATTTTGAACCAAACCACTACAACTACACAGAACAACTTGAGATGGAAGAGTGAGAGCATTTTACATTATCATCTTTTTTTTCCCCCTCAGAGTTTATATATTTCAAAAATGCATATTTACAATGCAAAAGTTAAATGGATTGCTCTGTATCTACTATGTAGGCTACCATATGGTAAACATAGTAGTCTGAAGATCAGTCATTGGTCCATAGTAGATCTCATCGATATCACTGTTTATGTCTCATCCAGTTTTTCTGAAAATCAATTGAAATTTATGTAAATAACACCATGGTGTGGTTTAGAAATCAGATTGGGTTGCAGTTGGTACACTTGTTTCTGTATCCATTTCTGATGATGCTCTTCGATGTTTTCCCTTTAATTCACACAAATCTAGTCTGCAATTTGCTGAGTCACTCAAGATATTTAAGTATATTTTCCACAGCCGCATTAGATTTATAGGTTTTTATGTCACTGTAAAATGAAACAAAACACTAGGATTAAATTCACTGTGATTTCCAGTTGAATGTCAGATGCTAGGGAGTCTGAAGTCGTTGTCTTTCCACCTACTGTCTTTGGAGGTAGCCTTACTTCCCTACCATGCCTTCCTGAATCCTTCTAGCCATCCTCCTCTGATGGGCTTCCTTACACTGCTTTTGTCCTCAGATTTGTGGAAAGAGTTTAACTTCATTGCAGTGCTGTCATGCAGTGAGACTTCCCAACCGATAGTCAAGTAGACTTGACCGTAACATATTCCCTTTAGTGTGCTTCTTTGATATTTTCTTGCCTAGGAAGAGCAGGAAATGTCAAAGCAGGGTGAATCAGGATTATAAAATCCGTAACTTCTCTCCTTTGCCCTCTCACCATGGATCAGATATGCAAGCATAAAGTAAGGAGATAACCTGGGCATGAGTCTCTATTCTCTACTCTGGGTCTAGTCCATTTCTACTCATGAACAGTGTTTGCTATGTTTGAGACATTTTGTAGTGGTGTAACTGATTCAGAGAAACAGCACAGAGCGGAGTCTTACATCCCGTATCACAGTTTACTAGAAAATATAACCTGATAAAGGTTCAGAGGCAAGTTCCTTCTTTATTCAGTACTTCATCAATTCAGCAGGCATGGCACATATTTTGACAGTTCTATACCTTAGTCTTTCTCTTTTCAGAGTGAAGTAAATGATCAGTGTGTTGTGTGAGAACTGCTAAGCATAATAATCTCATTAATAATATTTCCCTTCATATATTAGGTGCAAAGACATTACACTGAGTGAAGCAATTTGTTGGCTTAGAGTACTTTGCAGCAGGAACTTGATAAATTAAAGAAAGATTTTTTTTTCAGTTAATCATCAGCAAAACCAGCTGAGACTTATCCAATACTAATTATTAAAGTTAGCACTATCTACACAATGATAAAAGTTATCTGAAAGGGACACAAATTCTAAGTGATCAAGAAATATTATGGTTATACAGACCTAGAAAAATGACATGAGAATTCTGCTAGGAAATGAATTCTTTTGCATAGATTTTTAGTCTTTGGATAATAGTTGGAAGGCTTCTTTGTAGAAGTCCTGGATGAGCTTGTTCATTACCTCTAAAATTGCAAATAATTGTGTTAAAAAAGTTATCGACCTTGGGAAAAGATTACTCCAGATAATAAAACAATGACACTAATCAATCCAGTAGGAGCAGAAACACACTGAATTTAGCACTGTTATAAAATCAGGAAGGTTTTATATACAGGGAGGGAACCAAAGAGCTGTTAATAGGTTCACTATTCAAGTGATTTGTTCTTGGTCACATTCTCTAGTACAGTTCTTAAATTCTGGGAGTGAATAGTCTGTCTCTCACTTGGAAAAAGTCATCGTCGTTCCTACTAAGTGTTGTATTCTGATGGGACTGTCCTTCTAGAAGACCCAGTCAAAACGTTAAGTGCTTTAGAAAGAAGTAGATCAGTTGGGAATGAGAACTGCTGGTAGGTGCAGGGAGGAGGTATTATTTAGCACTTTCCAACGCTGGAGTGCAAGTAATCTTTGTTTTTACAAAAATCTACATTTGCACAGAAATGCCTTGTTAATAATTTTGGATGCTTTATTCGAATCTGTGTCATTTATTGTTTCTTTTATCACATAGAATGAGAAACGTTTTTAATCTACCTAGAAATAGTGTTTATCTGGAGTGATTCTGGAAAAGTCTTAAAGACTAAACTTCTCAACTTTTAAGTCGCACTAAGAGCTGTAACAGAAATGGCACAAGCATGCAAGGGCAAAAAATCGCAGTTATAACCCATCAGGTGACAAGGGCGAGGTTTCCCATCTGGTGCAGCAAGCTGAAAACACTTCTGTTATAAGGATTTAGAGTCTGCATTTTACTCTTCTACTCTTCTCCAGTGTTTAAATACATGCAGCGGCATCAACTTAAATACCAGCTTTAATACCACATAGTGTTATTACTTACTGAAGTAATAACAGATTTTTCCCTTTAAATCTGTATATAAGTATACAGATTTTATTTAACACGCTTCTTGCTGATGTAAGTTCCTTTGGATGTTGACAATATCCTCAGGCTTTCCTGCTCTCTTTAGTCAAATTAAAATTGTGACTTCTGACTTCATTTGGTGGGAAGATATTCTCATATGTTCAGTAGACATGTATTTGGAGGTATAAAAAAGGCATTTCACTGGCTTTTCAGAACTAAATCTCTATTTAACAGATACCTTAGACTCTGCCACATTTTTTTGTTTGTTTTTTTTTTTTACTTCTGTGTCCCTAAATGGCTGATGAATTTTCCCAGATATAACCACATTCAAAACTCAGAAGTCATGTGAGATGTGTAAGAAACTTGTATTATTGTGTCTACAGGTACCTGATGGAATTAATGAAGTACAGTTGTAAATCAAGATGTGCAACATGTCCCTGGACTAAAGCTGGGTGAGTGGTACCTCCACAATAGAAATCCTTTGTTTTCTGAGTGCAGGGCAGTGAACTTGTTTTGCAAAATATTTCCCCTTTGGGAATTTGAACATCTAGTACACTGAGAACATAGTTTGTAGCTGCATTACAAGGTTTTATTAGGTTAGAACAGTCTTTGTTCTCTTTCTCTTTTTGTAATAATAACTGGATATTGCCAAGAGATGTTTATCGTCTTATCTCTGCCAACATGGCAGTTCAGTACTTATTGTTCCCATTTTTCAGAGTAAGAAAGAGAACAATTATTAAACAGCTATGACAACCATGTTTGCTTACCTAAGAGCCACAATTTTATCATTGCTCTAAGCAGTGTATCTAACCTTTATATAGACTAATTAGTTTGAATTCCTTAATCTTTTTTCTCCCACCTGTCCTACAGAACAGAAATTCTGTATTGCTGTAGCTTGAGATCATTCTGGTTTTACACAAAGTAGCTGCAGTGAATTATTTTTCCCTTAAGCTTTGATTATATTGCTGCACAGAAAGTCAGTGGGAGGCTAATGATTTTAAGGGAGCCATTGCTATGTAGATGTTATTTTGCATAAGTAAATACATAAAAGTTTTTATGTGAGCAATATTGGAAGTTGCCAGGTAAGGATACATGTTTTATTCAGCTGAATTAATCCTACTTAAATGTTGGGAAATGTTATTTACTTTAATGTGGTTCTGTTTTAGAAGCAGACTCTTACAGATCAGAGAAGATAACTTAAAATGATAATCTCAGTTTCTAGAAGTAGTGCTTCCTTCAGCAGGGTGTTTTCCCTATAGCTAGAACCTTGAACAACAACTTTCCTACCATTAAGGTCACCAGTCCTTCCTTCAACAATTTTATAAGTGAAATCAATGTGAATTTAATTAGAACAAATTACTTAAACTTCATTAAACCTACACATTGTCGTTTCTATTCAAGATCTACTGAATTGACTTTAGACGGAAACATAAACCCAGATTGGGCATTTTTATACTTGAACTCCTACACAAGTATTTACCTGAATTCAACTATTGGATCTAAAATCTAACAAGAAGTACATAATGGCTCTATGTCCATAAGGTAGCAACCGACATTGCAATCAATTGTAAATGATCAGTTAGTGACTCTTATTTAAGAAATCACCTTCCTATACTTAGTTCCTTTATAACAATTTTCTTCAGGGAATGTTTTTACAGTGGTAGCACAGTAAACATTAACTTTATTTTTTTAATTAAACTTTTTATTAATTGCTTCCCTCAAATGTTATGTTTCGGTAACTAGAATCAGTTTGAACTCAACACAATTCATGCACACTGTGCAATCTTTAACATGCATGTTAGCAGCCTGATAGAATTTCTGCTGTAATAAAAAATCCAATATTCTCTGGTCATATTTTAAAGAAGGAAGATTGACTTGTACAATGGTTTGCCTCTGGAGAAGGTATAGTGGGAGATGTAATCAATCCCCATGAATCATCCCCATTGTACTGGTTTAAAGTCAACAGCATGATTCTTTCAGTCCCTGCATTACAATATTTATTGAGGGAAAAGATGCTTTGAACTGCAGCAACACTGATGATTTTCAGTGACCTGCTAGTAAATATGTTATTTTAGTTTGTTTTGCTAGTGACTAGCAGACATAAGAATACAACTGAAAACTATTCAGCTGAGGCAGAGCACAGAAAAGGGAACAGTGCTGCTTGGTGTAACCTAGGGCAGAGGGTAGGAAGACTCAACAGAGCGATCTGGATAGGATGGGTCAATGGGCCAAGGCCAATTAATTGTATGAGATTCAACAAGGCCACATGCTGGATCCTGTATTTGTGTCACAACAGCCCCATGTAGCACTACAGGCTGGGGGCAGAGTATTTAGAAAGGTGCCTGTCTTCACTTGACAGGGTTATCAAGCTTTGGAACGGGCTGCCCAGGGAAGTGGTTGAGTGGTGATATTTAAAGAATGGGACAGGGTTGCGTTGCTGCCTGTTCCAAGCTTCCCTTCCACCTCCCCAAGACACTTGCCTCTGCCATGTGCTCTGAACCCCTTTGTTTCAAGCGTGGGTAAAACCAAACGTAACTCAAACTCTTTAGCAGTGTCTGATTGGCCGATCACCCCGGGTCTGCCCCCAGTCCCCCCCTTTCCACTTCACCGAAAAGAAGAAAGGACCAAGGGGGGGCCTGCCCTCTTTGGCTTTGCAATCCTCCTGCGAACATCTTGTCGTCTGTTTCTATTTGAAAGCTTCTAATTGCAGGAATTAGGCAAGCTGAAGACTGTATTTCTCCCTCTTTGCTTCTGCTGGTGGTATCAGCTTTGCAGCTGCGATTTACCGCTTTTAGAGCTACTGAAATGCTGGATTGCCCGTGCTACCTCTCTAGGCTGCCTGAGGCTTTCTAAGGCATTGAACTACGAGCTGGTAAAAAGCTGTGAATATTTCCACAGGGTTTAGTGGGGGACATGGTAATATTAGGTTGATGGTTGTGATGTCATTTTCTCTGACCCTAAAAGTACGAGTCAGGCACAATTAGGGTGCTAAAAGGGTATCTTTATTTGAAAATCCTCAGGTGCACAAATTCGTCAGGTAGAAAAAGCTGAAGATGCACACCGCACATGATGCGTGTACAATTTTTATAGATTCGGCAAATTAGCATATCTGACAAGAACCCCCCAATTAGGAACTTGCCTGGTGAAGTAATTCCCCCAGTTCTAGTACTTTCTAGATTCTCCCCCCCTTAGGACGAGATCCAGGCCCTGTTTACAAAAGCGTGTCTTAGAAAGATGGTTTCAGCCTTGGTTTCTAAGGAGAGAACCGAGATAGCATAGGGATCCTGGAATTTATTTAGTCTTTCTGCCTTGGAAAATGTTGAAACTAACCTATAATCAAAGCCACAAAGCTACAAGTACATGTGCAAAGGATACTGAGAATATACAGGAAAAAAAAGGTAAAAAAGCCAAAATGGCATCAGTTGGACTCAAGGACCTTAAAGGTTTTTTTCTGATCTAAATTATTCTATGATTTTGTAGATAACCAAAGACATTTTAATTTTTGTAATGACTTTTAAGTTTGTCATCAAGTTTCACGATTAAAGATTAGTTTGAATCTTGAGGGTGTTTGTCTTCAGGGAGAGATGGCGATCAGGTAATTTTTTATTATCTATATTTTATCATAAACCACAGGATTTGAAGATTTGTATATTTTTGTCCTATATGCTGTATAGATTTACAAAAAATTCAGTCTCACCGGTGTCTTTGTCACACTAAGAAACGTTGTGGCTCATTCTCTGATCTTTCTGAAAAAAATTAATTTCAAACATACATTTGACATTGATGGAATTCTTGGTAGGTCTCTTAATGACCCTTTTTTTTAAATAAGAAAAAAGTCCTAATCTTGAACCTATGAAAATTATATAAATGTTTAGTAAAAACACATTTTGAAAAATCCTCTAAAAAAAAAAATCCTTTGTTTTAAACCACTGCACAGCCCTTGGTTCCTCCCTGGGAGGGAGTGAGATGTAGGTGATTAGAGCTATACAGTGAAGAACTTTTATGCATAACATTGATGATAATCACATTACCTTTTTTCTCCAGAAGTAGTTTGCATTTCCTTCTAATTTCTTTTGTTTCTTATTGTTATTTACATATTTATTTAAAGAAAAATAATTCAGATTGAGCCAGAAATTATGCATTCTGCTGGTTAAAGTCTTTGACATTGTCAAATTGTGTAAATCTTCTGATACCCATACGTCAGGAGATAAAAAAGTGATAATCTAGTTCTTATTATAAGAATAAAATAAAATAAAGTCAATTCAGGTCATTATGTGCAATGCCTTTTCACTGTTAACAAGAATCAATCTGTCAAACTGTATCTTGTTAGTTTTCTGGAAAATGAGTTTTGATGATCTACAACTTGAGGCTCTTAATTTTAAATGGAAAACCAGATAGCATCACATACTGTATCAATTTTCTGAGTACACTTAAGTGCAGAGTTATCTTCTCCAGTGTTACATAGATTTACCCCTTCAGCATGACTTTTAAATGTTTTGGAATTTTTTTTTCAGTTCTTCAACACAGGCTCTGCTGTGCGGGCACATTCTGTTCTATATGAAAAACTGAGGAAACATATTGATCACTCAGAATAATTATGAAGACTCACAGACTGATTGTTTATGTATTTTGTAAATCTTAAAAATCAATGATTAGAAGAAAAGTATTAAAAGAGTTAAACACCATAATGGACTAGCTGCTTTCCATAGCCTTGTTCCAAGGTTTCTCTAAGCAATGACTCAGGAAAATAATAGGCAGATTTGCTCATTCCTATGTCAGTCACTAACACAGAATTCCTTTTCATAATTAACGTACATCTGGTTTCTGCTCCTCGTGGTCAATTAAACTATGTTGATCAGTAAATGTCCTCTGTCAGTGAAGATTTGTTGATACCTTCAAAAGCAGGTGTTTATGTACATTTACATAGACATGACTGTCTGTCCTTATGTGTGTTTATATATGTAAATATATATATACCCCTTTTCTTCTACATAACTATACCACCTATTTCCTTATTATATCTAGCAACTCATGAAACAAATGGAATTTAAAGCACCAGTAGAACCATGTGTCAGAGAATGAAATATTATATTTTATGACTTAAACATTTTCTTAAAGGACTTTTAAAACTGTATTACAGAAGCTGCAGAGAAGACTACCACAGCCTGAATGGGGCCCTGACTGAGGCCTTACACTGCTCACTGATGAAGAAAAGATAAAGTAACAACTCAGGGCTTGGGACATTCACTGAGCACAGGCTTAACACCTCCAGGATGAGGACCACAGCCCCAGGGCTCTCAGCTGCCAGGCTCCAACAGACCCTCGCACCAAGGCGTGGAGGGAGGAGAGGCTCTGGGTATCTGGGAAAAGCCTGTGGTCAGAGGTGCCGTGACTGCCCATCCTCCACTGTGCAGAGGAGCCCAGCTGAGGGGTCCTCACCAGGGGGGAGGAAGCTTATCCACAGCAGAAGGGGGTGACATGGCCCATCACAGGCGCCCCCCACCAAGGCGTCCCCAGACCCTGCACCAGAACACCAGAGATGATGCAACAGACCCTCGGTGGTGCAAGGGACAGTGTGTCCAGCTAGCCCCTGCAAGAGAGGCACATGGACGTTCCCACCTGGCCCAAAGTGTCTATTAATCCATGGAAGTCTGCACTCTTCGGCGTGTGGCGGCGTGTGGTGTGGCAGCATGTAGCGGCGTGGCCACAGCGGCGACGGGGGACCCTCACCACCAGCAGACCAGATGGAGGGGAGCAACGAGACGTCGTTGGGACCCTCGGATGGGTGATCTGCTTCCACTTAACCCCTGTCACCTCTCCCTGTTCCCCCACCCCCACACACACTTCTTTTTCTTTCTCTCTTTCTTTTCACTTCCCTTCTCTTTGCCTCTTTTACTATTAAATAAAATACATCCATTTTTTGGCAACAACATCTAGCCTCGTTTGGTTCTAATCTCATTTCTGGGAATATTTTGAACCTTCTAAATTCTTTCCGGTTTATGCTCAGAGACTTAGCTTGCTGTGCATTTCTGGGTTTAAACCAGATCGTAACACCCACTTAGACAACAGCTTTTCAGTTATGGAACATATCATAATAGAATTACAATTTAGATGAAAAATTTGATAGAACTATCTACCACAGAGTTTGGCAGTCAAATTACGAAAATCTAATTTAAGGTTTTTGAAGCCATGCTATCACCATTCACTTATTGCAAGAAGAGGTTCCACTTAGGGGTCCTCAGGAAATATCTTATTGCCCAGGGTTTTTGTGACCTCCAAGGATAGATTTGGCAGAGCTGTGACCCTCTCAGGATAAAAATAGCATGATTTGTACTAGGTTCTTTACTGCTGCTTAGTGCTGACCAGCAACAAACTGATAAAACTAAGGTCAGTTTTGGACAGCATCTGTCTGATCTTACAAGGAACATATGTTTCTGCTTCTCTAGGGATTTTGATTCATGGAAACAATGGAAGTTTTTGTCTTTGGCCTCATAGGCACTGAGTGCTTTTAAAATTTTGACCTATCTAAAAATGTAAATCGCTCCACTGGCTGCTGCTAAGAGCTAGTTCTTGTTTCAACTTAGTGTATTAGGAGCTTGACAATGTTTCACAAAAATCTAACTCTTTTTTCTTGCTAGCATGTATTTTGGAAGCCTTGCTAGACCAATTACTTATACTGTATGAGCAGTGACTTTAATTACAGGAATGTACTAATATGGCCAAGTACAATCAATATTAATTCCTTTGGAAATAATGTGGATTTATAACTTTCATCACAAAATAACAATGTGAATTGCAACTTTGGCAACCATAGTTAGTCAGTAAGAAGTAGTTACCTTCTAAGACACTTATTATGCTAACTTACTCTTTTTTAATAAAAATCCTCAATATATTATAAAAATGCTGTGGGGTTTTTATGAATGAAAAAAAATACTTGCTGTATATGAGTCTCATTTTTGAGAAACATGATTTTCTTTTAGAATATTTTTTACTAATTTGTGCAATCTTGAATATATTTTTTAGCAAGACTGAACATGTACCTTATTATGCAGTATAGAAATGCCCTGTCTATTGTGTGATGTTAAACTATCTCTTGCTGATTATTGTAAGGACAAATATTTAATGACCAGGAGAGATGAACTGAGCACTCAGTAAGTAATCATTCTCCCTAAGTACCAAACATATGTGTGAAATAAATGATGAAAACCACATAGAATAAAGTGGTGATTATTTTTTTTAAAGATTGATTTAGCCCTCTAGCACAGGCCAAATTAAGAATGACTTTTAGAACCAACACAAATGAGTAAAATTCTAATGGAATCAACTAAACAGTCACTTAATGATATGGAATTTTGGTCTCCATCGCTCTAATAATGTGTCAAGTGTTTAAATATTCATATAAAATATTAACTTTCCCTTGAAATTACTAAAACCTTCTACCATTATGCACTATTACAGAAAGTCTAGCAGTATTTTACTGAGGGTTTGGTATCACATTTTATTGAACCCCTAAAATTTTACTGGAACATATTCTTCAAGATCTATTAAAACTATAATTTAGCATTACATTTTATTACCAATCCTATACTTAAATGTCTTGGAGGGGTTACTACAACTTACTTTTGTGTAATAATCTATTTTATGGTCTCACCCTTTAAGTATGCGTATTTGGAAGCAATAATACATATAAAATGCAGTTTGATAGAAATTAGCTTTGCCAGTGGATCAAAGTATGTAGGTACCTTGCTTTCTCACATATCACCTCTGTGCAGTCAACCCATAATTCACCAGTTGTTTTCCATCACTTAGCAGCAACGGACACAAAAAGACAAAAAGTGACAAGATACAGGAAAAATTAGGGTTACACAAACCATAAAATCTGGGTTTTTTTTTTCCCAAATTCTTCCTGAAGGGGTATTTGTGCTTTCTGCAGTGAAGTTTATTCCGAGGCTTGAGAAATCCTCTCTATTGTCAGTGGCTATGAAGATCTTGTGTTGAATTTTCATAGAAGTCAATAGACTTGTACTATCTGTTCATCAGTCCACATAGTACGTATTAGATCTTTTCATCAATCGTCAGATGGCTGATGTACTTCTTATTTGCAATTAAGTAAGCTTAGATGTAGCTATGGGGATTAAAAACAAAGCGCAACAAACCAAACCCAGAAGAGACTTGGCAGGTATTTTGTAAGTGGTTCCCACCCAGACAGGCACCTACCTGTGTCCTTGCACAGGTGCCTCATGTGCAGGGGCAGTGTAGATACAAACATGCTGCTAGCAAGGATTTTCTTGCTATTTTCTAAGTCCGTGAGAGACTTTTCTCTCTCACAGAAGAGGTAGCAGAGTATGTAAACAACCAAGCCACCTGCAACCTTGAAAAGTCCTGTGTGTGGTATAGTAGAAAAATATTTTGACAATGGATGTTTTAGGATTTTACCCAATCACCCCAAGGGGTGGCTGATCCTTTGTCCAATTAGACTATGAAGAAAAAAGTCTATAAAAGAGTTTGTAAAGTAATTAAATAGATCAATCGTGCTGCACAATTCCTGCCTGCTGGATCTTCTATTCTCCTCCTCCCTATGGCTGCGGGAGACAGTGATATACCCTAGGGCCCAGGCCTGCAGTAATAGGGCAGCACTTGCATTTGTCTTTGCTGAATTTCTTACATTTCCTGTTGGCCTGTTCCTCCAGGTTGATTAGATATGTATGAACAGTGCCCCTTCTCTCAAGAGTTACTGACACCTTCCCTGCATTTGGTGCCATCTGTAGTCTTTGAGAGTGAGCTCTGACACTTTCTCCAAGGGACTGACAAAAATATTAAATGGGTGTGGTGCTGCAATATTGCCCCCATGGTTCATAAACCAAAATTAGTTGGAAAAAACATGTTCCAAGAACTGTGCATGTGAGGTCTTAATTACAGCACATCCACCCTAGCCAACTCACTCTGCTGGTGTCATGATCTGAGTTCCACCAATAGACCTTCCTTGTCTTGAGCAGCCTCACTGGGGTCTCCACCCAGGTGTTCTCTGCCAGGTCCAGGAGTCCTGTTTGGGCTCAGGCTTGTCAGGCTGGGACACCCCATCCCAGCCTGTGTTGAGTTGTGGCTGTCCCTGTGTTCAGTGTTAACTTCCCCTCTTTCTGAACAAATTCTCTGGGTGGACCCCAGCCCCGACTCATCCCCTCACCTCGCCGGGGATTGCCATCCAGGAGATTGCCCTCCCCAATCCAGCCCTGCTGGGATCTTGTGAGACTGCGCCCTGTTAGGGAGAGCATGGCTTGTGCTGTCAGCATCTGCTGCTCCTGGTCCAGCAGCCCTTGTGGAGCAGTGTCACTGCTGCTGTTTGGTACAGGGTTTGTTTAATCATTTCACAGTGCAAATATATGTGTGCTAATCAGGCATCTTTCATAGAATATATAGGATCTTTGTTCCCTAAGGTTTCCATAGTTCCAGCCAAATTCTCCTCCAGCCTCAGAAGTAGGTCAGTGTAGAGGAAGGATAGGTACATGGAGAATTCCAGCCTTTAGATTTTGGTAGAATAGGATAAGAATAAATAAGAATAAAAGGAAAATTCAGCCTTGTCATCATAAGAATTACTTTCTCTTGGATAAAATAAACAAGCCTCTTATATAATAGTATTACCATTTTCAGTTAAAGTTATACTAGTGCTTCTACTTCTGCATCTATTGCTAGCACTACAAAAAATTCTCAGATTGAAAGATTATTAAAACTTCATAAGATTATAATTTTAATTTTCTACCCCGAGGTGCATTTTATGCTCTTTATCCTTTTGGTCAAACCTGTAGGAAGAAAAAAGAAAAAAATAAACCCTATTTTTTTCCAAATCTGTCTGTACTATCAACAAACTATGTTCTCAAAAAAATACATAAATGGAAGTACAGAAAATGCTTCTTCTGAATGGGATCATCACATTCATTTTTTCCAAGAGTTTTGATAGTTCTGTCACTTAAAAATATTTATTTCCCATTTAATTAAGACCATGCTAAGTAAACAATGCCAGAAGGACCTGTGAGATCACTTCCTACTTTCAAGAAAGTAGTTAAAAGTGCATGAGAGTCACAAGCACTAAGTCCTCTTCTTGATGCTCACAGCTCAGTTTAATAAACAAAGCACTTCCAAGATTTTGCACTGTGATTATACCAATTTTCTTTCATCTATAGGACAGAAATTATTTTATTGGATGGTTTTGTCTCCTGAAGCAAAGTAATTTTCTGCATGACCAGCAGTAATGTAATGTGGGAGATTTTAATAAGGGACAATTATTTTTAAAATTAAACTTTAAACAGAGTGCAGATTGTAATAGTACAGCAGGGAAGTGCACAAGATTATCGAGCTCCTTTTAAAATTGTTAACATTGAAATGCACTCTTTGATGATTCAAAGTAGCACAGAACTTCCAAAACAACAAAGATTTTTCCACTTTTTCTTTCCTTATTTCTTGCATCATCAAAACCTTCCTAAACCTTAAGTATAAAAAGAACAAATTACCACATTCAAAGAGAGAAATCTAAACATTGTTGGATTTTTTTTTGTTTGTTTGTTCCTGTTTTTGCTTTGGGGTGTAAAAAAAGATAGTGCTAAAATAGTGTAAACATTAGAGACTAAAATGTTCAAGTCAGGAGCTATCACATTCTACCCAACTTTTTATTTAAGTACATTGATGACAATATTCAAATACATGATCAAAGCCTCATTTTACAGCCAGTTGCCAGAGGATGTAGACAACATATTCAGACATTCTGGTGAGACAACACATTCAGACACTGTGGTGAGGTCTCAGTCTGGCCATACACAGCTTCCCAAAAGTTGGAAAAATGTGTGAGGTTTATAGAATGTGAGAATGGCACGAAGACACTACAGTTTACATTAGGGCTCTATGATGATCTTTATGACATCTGTGAGTCTTTAACCAGTGCTATCAAAGTTTCTGTTATTTTGTACAGTCAGTAATGTCAAAAAATACGTTCAAAATATGCCTGGTGACTTTTTATTAGAAGTGGGAAAACCAGAAAAATGTCACATTTGCTGATTACCAAAGCATGAGTCTACTGCATTGTAACCTTCCCTCTTTTGGTTATTTTAGATTTGGCAACTTTTATCTTATGAAGGAAATTCTGTAAACAAGATACATACAACTGAAGAAAAGAAGTGATTACGTATTAGCTACACATAGAACAGATAGTCAGAGCTAATGAGTTCCTATGGCTTTGCCTGGTTAATGTGTCCATTAATATGCTCATAATGAGTCTTTGCAGGCCAGTCTTAGGTTAGGAAGAACTGGCCTGTGTTGCTCCCTGGAATGGACCAGTGTTCAATGTCAATCAGTGCTCAGCATTGTAGTTTTACTGTTTCAGTTTCCTTTTGTTTTTATTACCATTGTCTGCTTTTTCATACCTGTAGTTTTCCTCCTGAATCCCTAAGCTGTTGCTCATCTCTGTTCACTTTTCTCATCTGGTATGACTCTAGGTTATGAAGTTTCTTACGTGTTCTTTTTCAAAGCCTAAGAGTTTTAGTTGTTAACCTGACCCAAGGTCATGCAGCTTGACACATCAAGTGTAGATATTGGATTGCAAACAGCTGAACTGCTGAGCTAATGGATAGAGATTCAGGGAGAAAAAAACCAAAATAACATGTGCAGCAATATTTTTTGTGGTTTTTTCTCAAAAAATGGCTAAGATGAAATGGTTTCAGATCTCAAAAACTCAGCATATCACAAGAAACTTGATGTAGAATGTTAAGGGTTAAATTCTAGAAACCCAGTGTGTAATTAACACTCCTGTCAGGCAGTCCTAATCAATGGTGCTAGAAATGATTAACATCTACTTTGGGATTCATCTCATGATGCATGTTTTCATTTGATTCAGATCTGTGTGACAGTTTCCAGATTGGCCAGTACATTAACAATTTGGCTGGGAGCATTGGCATGTGTGAGTCCTACTGCTTTAGCAGAAATTCCCGAGTTCTGCAGCCAGTAACAGGCTTCTTTTGGTACAGATTTCATACTAGGAAGAAAGCTACAAAATCCACTCATATAAAGACTGATTCTGACAGACAGAATTTTTTACTGATTCCATGTTACCTTGAGCTTGTAAATGTGGAATGGCTGCCACTTTTTATAAGGATGCTGATTATCTAATATTCAGAGTAACTGAAAATAAAATGGAACTAAACTTTGCATCTGTGAGCAGTTATATTGGACAGAAAAACCTTTTACAGAGCAGAGAGAATCAGATCCTGAAAAATTCTCTTAGAGTTCAAGCCTATTGTCATGAGGAAATTCAATTAAAATTTTGGAGATATGCTTTTAAGATAAAAGCTGATTGGCCAGATTTTACTATAGGAAACTAATACATCGTTAAGGCTCTATTAGATTCTTAGAGATGAGTAGTTCTGTCTTAATAATTTTCCATTATTTTCTTTTACTTTCAGTGGGTGAAACAGGAATTTTAGGGAACAGTAGTATATTTGAACCATATTTTAAATTTCAAAGCATACTTGACAAATAAGAACATATTCAACAGGAATTTGTGGGAGACACAGCAGAGCAAAACTTCCAAGTGATTTTTTCAAGCCTGATGTTAATTTGAGGTAGAGAAATTAGTCAGTGAATATGTTTTTACAAGAGACTCTTTGCACAAGTGAGTAGATTGTGAGTTACCCAGCCAGGAGATGAGAATGTCCAGATGTTCAGACTGATGCAGATTGAGACCACATAAGTCTTGTTATGTGCTATGTTGGCAGTGTTTTGCAGAAAACTAATTTGTATGAAATGAACACATTTCTAAAACCCAAGTAAGGTTTTTCATTTTTTTCTCTTTTATCATTTTTTAAGTGATTGGATCATTAGATATCAGGCAAGCTCTTTTAAAAAAATAAAAATAAAAAAAAAAATTATATTATTTCAGAGATTCTCGTTAATCCAGCTATTGACAAGAATGGATATATCACCTTGCATAATTGTGTATAAATCAGGCCTTATATAATGGGGAATACCGTCAATTAATTATCCCTTGTAGTGTTGAAAACAGTTAAGAAAAAAACCAAATATTCCTCCTGCCCCCAATGGAAATACTTTTTAATGAAGTGGTCAGCTTCAATTATCTTTGTGAGATACTCAAAGATAGAAATGCTGAAAATTTTTTAGAATATATGTACTTATGTTTCAATTATTTTTTCAAAATATTTCTCAGTGTCTTTTACATCTGGCAATGGATCATGTGAAGCATGAAATCTGGACTGGATTTTATGCTTAAGAAGAAAGTACATTTGAAATATTAATCAGGAGTTTAAATTGAGATTTTATTTCTAGATTGAATTATGGCAATATGAATAAAAACTAGCATATTTTGCTGACAAAATCCTTGCTAGCCTGTAAAAGGAATTTTTTTTTTTTTAAATATTACCCCTGTGGTTGCCAGATCATGTTAAGTAAAGTGAAAGAATTTCTGACTAACAACCTTTTCTGTCATAGCACATCTGGAATTTTCTAATGAGAACTACCAAATAAATTTCACAAAAGACCAGGAAAAATTGGAAGGGTGGAGAAAGATTTATTAGGAAAGAATTGAAATGAAATTTCAAGAGCGGATGTTAGATTTCCTAAGATTAGAGTTTGATGTTATTCAAAGAGTGCAGAGAAAAATGATCAAGAGAATAACAGCTGTGTTACTATGAGATGGGTAAGAAATTCAAGAAGTATATCAGGAAAAAAATAGATGAAAATTTAGGATAACTGAATTCAGGAAAAAAATGATAGGTAATTTTCCAATAAGAATATGTGACTGCCAAATATTTCTGGAAAAAAGTAATGGAACAAGAACTATAAGGAGACTTTAAACTGTGGTAAGTTAGGCACACATAAATGTTTTCTGAGAAAGCAGAATTTGGCACTAGTGGAGGCAATAGCACAATTGTGAATGTTTTCTCTCCTTGTTAAGTCTAAAACATAGGAATTACAGAGTATTTTATATTGCTGAGGAAATACATTGATATTCAAAGTATTACAGCTACAAGCCATTATATTTGTAAATGGAAATTTGTTGGAAATCTTACACTTTATTGGAAAGAGTGGGTCACTCTTCCACAGGGTGCAGTCCTTCGGTACAGGCTGCTGCAGAATAGGCTCCTCTCTCTACAGGCCTCCCTCAGGGTCACAACCCCCTCTCAGGCACCCACCTGCTCTGGCATGGGTCTCCTCCATGGGCTGCAGGTGGATCTCTGCATCCCCATGGATCTCCATGGGCTGCAGGTGGATCTCTGCATCCCCATGGATCTCCATGGGCTGCAGGGGCACAGCTTCTTCACCATGGTCTGCGCCATGGGCTGCAGGGGAATCTCAGCTCTAGCACCTGGAGCACTTCCTGCCTCTCCTTCTCCACTGACCTTGGTGTGTGCAGAGTTGTTCCTCTCAAATGTTCTCACCCCGCTGTTCTCTGGCTGGAATTACAGCTGTGCAGTAACTCTTTTTTTTGTTTCTTCTTCAATCTGTTATCACAGAGGTGTTACCAGCATTTCTAATTGGCCCATCCTTGGCCAGTAGCACATCCATCTTTGGAGCTACCAGGGTTTGGCTTTGCCATGCATGGAGGAAGCTTCTAGCACCTTCTCACAGAAGCCACCCCTGTAGTCACCCCTCCACTTCCAAAGCTGGTCCATACAAACCAAATACACGGTCATATGACGTGTTATTTTAACATTTATTTGTCAGAGATTAAATGATAAAAAAATACAGTGCAAAGTCTAAAAACTTTTTGGTTTTGTAACCAATTTTCTTATAATTTTTTTATTGTTCAGATAAATGTCCATAAGAGATTTATTAAGATTCATATTATTTTACTATTTGCATCAGTCTTGTGATCACAGGGATAGGGAGAAAAGAAGTATGTTGGAGAAGTTCCTCTTCCAGAATTTAAAACACCAGCATAAAACAGGGGACAGCACTTTCACACAGCCACTCTGAACAAAGAAGCAGATAATTTATTTCACTTCCACAAGTTCTGTACAGAGAGAAAGCCCATTTGAAAGTTTAATAGAAGTGTTCATACCTAAGCGATAACTTGCAGAAGAAATACATAGAAAGAAAATGGGGAAATCACTTAGTAAGTGTCAAAACTATAATTTGCTCCTTCCTCTTGATACACTGCCCATAGTTTATCTACTCCACTGCTCTTATGCAGTATAAAGAACAGAAGTTCAGGGTGTAACAGATTAATGACATGTTTGTAGCAATAGGAACGAGAACGTTAGGAAATTTACATTACTGTAAGCTACAAGATGGATTAATGTAATTTCTGTTTACAGCCTCACATTTAATTCATCAGTTTTTCCAGGAGAAAATGCATTACTGGTATCATGCTTCGAGAAAGTTTTGGAGTACGGTTATATTAGTAGTATATATCTGGAGACATTTGTTATAAATACAGAGCTTAATTCCATAAAATGTTGAATAGTTTCCTAATGGAATATAGCTTTTCTCTGATAACAAGGTGAAACAGTGTCAGTTCTGTGTCTAGGTCTTGGAATATAAATGAAACAAAAATATGAATGTAAGGGTGATAAAAATTGCAGAGCTCTAAAACTACATTTTATTTTCTTCATCATATTAATACCACTACCTCTATTGTTTTTCTGAAACTTTGATTTGAATTTTCTCTTTCTTAATATTCTCAAAATATAAAATTAAAGTAAATTAAAACCAGACAAAAATCACAAACTTTTTTTCTTATGGGGTACAACAGGATAGTCATGACACACTGCTGATACTTAGCTATATTATATTACCCAATTTAGAATAGGTTTTAAGAAGAAATTTAAATAATATGTTGAACAGGAATGGATTTCATGTATGTATGCTGCTGTTATTTTTCTCTCTTAAACTTTTAGTATATTAGACCTGCTACCATTTCTTCAAGTATTTTTACAATCTTTATTATTATTCTCTTTTTCTGGTGAAAAACCCCTGGAATGAGGAAAAGCTTCAGTTCAGTACGGTAAAAACTAAATTTTTTTAACATTCAAATCCAGTTAAAAGTAAAAGCTTCCTCCTTTAGGGGAATTTGCATTTCTGTAAAAGATAGGAAGCAAAGTAACCTACTTGTGGTGAGAACTAGGTCAGTTCTTGGCCGCTCGCTTTCCATTTGTCTCTACCTCCCAAATCACAGCTCTGTGGCAGGCCCTGCTGTAGTAGGTGGCTCTTTAAACCAGCTCTGCCAGTTTAAAACCTTTTTCTATGAATATGTCACCTGCAGTAAGGGTGATTTGATAATTTTTGTGCTGTTAGGAAATTGAATGTTTTAACAATATAAGATAAAAAATGTAAGACAGACAAGGTCAAAAAGTTCAAAAATGGTATTTCACCAGAAAATTAATGAATAAATTGGTTACTGGAGCTTTTCTCTTTTATTTCCAGGGGAGTTTAAGACAACAGCAGGAGCAGGAGTTTGTGATGGGGTAGGGAAAGTGAAGACTATGCAACATTTAGAATCATTGTGCTATCTCTCCAGGTAGTGAGTAGGGAAAAGAAATGTGGATTTTATTGCCAAGATCTTGAGGTATTACAGCAATGTGCATTTCTTATTTGTTAGTAAATTAATAGGAACTTACAGTTTGCTTATAGTTTACTTATGTATCGGTATAGCAAACCAGAGGTCTGGATGCCACTGAGTATAGCTCTCATGTACCCTTTCAAAGCCTTGTGTCCTCTCATTAAAATGATGGGTTCACATAGTTACTTTGGTATGCAGAAGCATCTGGAAAGATCTGGAAAAAGGAACATGGGTATTGTTCCTAACAAAAAGCCTAAATGGAAATTAATGTTGTAGTGTATTTTTTTCTAGATAAAATACTAAAGGATTTTCTTCTAAGATTATCTTAAATAAAAACAGTAGAAAAATCTTTTTGATTATTATGTCTTATATGTTTACAATACTTTTTCTTTTGTCCTTTTCCATGTGTTATTAAAAAGAACAAATTAAAAAACCACAAAACAGCGTAAAAATACAGGTCTTTTAAAAATCTGTTCTTTTATATAAACTAAGTCAAGAGGTTTAATTCTCTAAAATATTGACTATGGTCACTTTTTATTGCAGGTTTCCAACAAAAAGGGGAGCTGTACAATCTAATTCTGTTAAGTCTTGGAAGAGAGCAGACTGCAAGATTATAGTGTTGTATCATTGTAGAAGTCTTAGCTGCTTTCTTCCTGTCTATTTGCTTTCAAAAGGAAGAGAGTTAGATTTAGCAAAGACTTAGGCAAAGGGTGTGGTACTTCTGCAGCTCTTCTTCCTCTGAGAGAGTTACTGCTAACAGTCAGAGAGGAAGCTAAGCACAAGGGGTGGGAGAGGCAGGGGCTGGGGTATTAGGTGAATGGACAGATATTTTGCACCATTTTTGAGTCATATATGGATGGCTAAGCATTCTGGGATTGTGATTTCAGTACAGAAGAAGTAACACTCTGCATTCCTCCAAAGGGAGCTGGAACCAGTCACTGCCTTATTTTGGACAACATTGGGGTGTTGTCTTTGAGGTGAAGTAAGAAGATAAAGGAGAGACAGTGTATCCCTATCCTTTGCTTTTTTAACCAGCCCATTTTGAGGAGACAGGAAGCACTGAGAAAGATGAGGGGATACCTCAGGCACAACTGTTGTACTCATTCTATACTTCCTTCTGTGGCTATATTTCAGTATAGAGAACCTAAGGCTAATCATTGAACAAATGTCAACCTACCAGAATAAATTAAGCGTAGACAGCTTTGAAATCTTTCATGTGATTGTAGTCAACTACATCCTAAGGATACAAACTCTAAGACGACTTCCAGTTATGTGTCCTCATTCCTAAGTGTCAGTGTGATCCTTCCACCCTCATGTGGGACAGTCTAGAAACAAAAATATCCAAGACTTGTAATACTTCCAGACAAGGATTTACATTTTCCCTAGTTTCCTATACAGAGGTAGTTTCCATCCTTTTTGCATAACCTCTGGGTATTTTTTATTATTTTATCTCAGTGTTTTAATATTAATTTTCAATGATAAGGGACTGGCAGCCACATAATACAAGAATTATACTCCAGCTTAAAACAGTGCATACCTAAGTCCTGCAATTTCTCCCTTGATCTAACTGTTCATCTACTCAATGAGTGGTTTTCAGATGTTTACTCCCTCTGTCAGTCCCAATGTTCAAGCTAATTTGTGGTCACCTGGCATTAGTAAGCTCGGTTTAGAACATCAACATCACACAGCAGCATGCAAAACAAATATTTTGCTAACTTCATTTGATGATCTTAACTCCTAATATATGGTAATACTGAAATTGTCTCTCTTGAATCAGCTGTTTCTTTTCTTAGGTGTGGAAGAGAATAAGGAATGTGAGACAATTCAGTCTCCCTCCCCTTCTCCTCAGCCTTTTCTATCACCCTCTTGAGTTTTGGTGACTAGGTGTCTGATAATCCTTTGAAGTTATTTGCACTGATTTGCATCTTTACCTCTTCAGCAGTGACAATTAACAAAACTTAAAATACAGATGGTCTTGTCCCTTGGTGGGAAGGACCAAAATAAATAGTGCCATTCTATGTACTTGTGGAAAAGAAGGAAGGAAAGAAAGAAAGAATACAAGCTAAGACATGCTTCATTTTAATTATAAGATGCATAACAATCTGTAGATGGGGCATGACTTCTATGGTTTGTTTAAAATGCCATGGTGGTGCGAGACTTCAAACATCAGCTGCAGAGATTTTGTAAAAAGAGATGCCCTTTGGATGGATTGCTGTGTTGCTTATCTCTGTGATTGCTGACTTCTCCAAAGAATATTGGTAGATAGCTCAGACAGATTTTCCCTTTATAAAGGCTCCTCTCATTATTCTTCCTCATATTTCCATTATACTTCATCTTTTACAACTTCTTAGAAATGAAAGTCATATTTCAGAGAAACTCAATCCTCTTTTTCATTTGCTAACTATTTGTGTAACTGAATTCACTTATTTTTTGTCATAGATAGCTAATGTTATAGGCTTGTCTACATTAGGAAAATAGGTCATATTTTGAAAAAGCTAAATTATTAATGCTTCAAATAGCATGAAAATCAGAAGGAAAAACGGTAATGAAATTTGATATGTTTCAATACCAGGAGAAACTAAAGCAAACTCAGCTTAAAGGCATAATATCATGACTCAAAATCATTATAAAAACATGAGTAGAAATTAAAAAAATAATTTGAAAAGACAGGAGATAAAGACAAAAATATTTCAATTGAGAGAAAATTCTGAAAAATAATAATATAGAAAAAATGTTAGTAATTTGGGTATTAGTGTTTGCATGATTTATGCATGTTTCTTTCTCTTTAAGTACGTATTAGCAGAGCAGCAAAAGTCCCCAGATATGTGGCTTCTCCTGGAGAAGGTGTTATGGGAAGAGATTAAAGCATAGTAGGCAAAGCACACCAAAACCAGTGTCATACATGAACTCCCTAATTAGCTTGGTCTTTGCATGTTAAGTGTTTTGATTAGTTAATTTTGGGTTACACAACTTTAATTGAGTGTTAATGTTCACCCATCAGTTCAGGTACAAATATCAAGTTCTGCTATTAGTGTTTTCACTTGTTCAAAGCAGTTTATCTGCACCAGTTCCAGTTAAAATCCCCTAGTTAAAAGTGTCCCAGTTAAAATTCCCTTTCCAACTTTAAAAAGAGTTGTTTTTCTCATGTTCTCTGTATACTTTTGCAAATGTTTTAAGATGTGTTGGATGTATTTTAATATTTATTTTAAGGGTTTCTACTTTGCTCAGAACCAGCTCCAAACCCCAGTTTCTAACAGCCAACAGCCAGTTTTAGACCTTTAGCCGTTGGTCTGTAGGTAAGCTCCATGGCAACCTGAATCTTAATGAGGGCATGTTACCACTCTTACTCCAGCTGCTACTACCCCCCTGACAACGACGAGGTATTGCTAGACAGAGATAATCTGTCAAAAGGGAAGCACCAATCACTTGGGACCAAAGGGGTGTGCCATGGGCGGTCCGTGGGCGGACTGGGGTGGAGCAAGGGTACTATAAAATAGTGAGTCAGCCTCAGAGCAGGGGCAGACCACTGCAGATTTAGCTGTAGTGGGCGCCGGTGCTGGGCACTTAAGCCTTACTCCTATTTAGGAGCCTTCAATAATTTTTCTCTGACTTTTGGGTTACCTAAAAGTCAGCCCAGCACTGCAAGTTTTCCACCGGAGGTCCAGTGCTGTCTAAGCCCAAAGATCTCTAATCCCTGCGTTCCCGGAAATACCTGTTGAGCCACTAGGATCCCAAATTTTGATATTTTCCTGATTTTTATAATTTTTCAATTTTTCTGTTTTAATAAATTATTTTAATTTTTCTAAGAGTTGTCTCGTTCCTCACAACCAGCAAGTCCATTGCTTCCTAGATAGATGCATGCCATGCTGCTGGATCCAGCTGCTTGGCATGAGCAGTCATGTTCATGGGGAAATAGCAATAGGAGGAACAGCTTTTCTTGGAGTTTTCCTCTTATGGGAGTCATGTTGTGAGAGTAGCATAGTGTGTTTAAAATTAAAAATTTTTGCAAAAGTAAAAAAAAGCTCCAAGACAATTTTGAAAAGTGGAAAATCTTAAAAAAA